>NC_058085.1:330585104-330835104 GCF_014858855.1 Bufo gargarizans | reverse complement strand
TCAGGCCACCTTGGCATTGCTATTGCTGGACATTATGGCACAACATTACCCAGAGAGCTCCATGCCATGAAACTTGGCATTATTTGGCACATGGCATTATTATGGCTACTCACTAAAAATCTTAATATTATCCGTGGCATGTCTTCCCCTGTGCCAGTAACATACAACTAGAGTATCAGCTAGAATATAAAGCTTCCCAGGCGATGCCACCCTGGCATAACCTAATACACTGCCTTACTAAATGTATGGGGAATGTGGCAATAATAATAATAATAATTTTAAAAAAAGTGAATTGAATAATTTAAAAAACAAGCACGATATTTACTGCACTGTGCTTTTAAGCTCAAGGGACAATGCCAAAACCATAGCAGCAGCTTGATATGTCCAATGTAAAGCTTGGTATGCGGTGCCACCATGGCACCGTGTTGTGGCACAGTCCCTTACCATTTCTGTGTGCGGTGGCACAGGGAAGACACTCAAAGTAAGTGGCAGCAGCATCCATATTGCCCTCACTCTACCCAAGTGATATTATAAAATTGGGGCATCTAGAAAGGCAACAAGGACTGCCTGTGCCATTCGCCTACACTGTGCCATGTGCCATTCTTTGTGCCAATTGCGCACTTTAAACATTAAAGCTCCCTTTGAGACCCCTCCCTTCCATGCAGAACATGGTGAGGATGAGCTCGGGATACAACTTTGCTGTATATTCTTCTTCTTCTTCTTCTTCTTCTTCAGAAGAAGAAGAAGAAGAAGAAGAAGAAGACGAAGGGGCAGCTGTTTGCTTTACCCATCCCGAATCTGCACCAGTGTTGTCTCTTTGGAGCGCACAATGATTTCTGCTGTGAAGGCTCCTCTTTGTTCCAGTAATTGTTTAATTGGCTTTATTCAGGGGATGTGGAGGCTGCACACAGGTGGGGGAATCCGGCCTCCTCATCTGCACAGACGACCCCTTTCCTAATGCCCCTCATTTACTAGTTACCACTCCAGCTTCCCCAGCGCAGGAAACGTCCCCCATAATCACAGCAGCTAATGGCGGGGTCATTACCAGAGAACCTGGAGAAGAAGGAGGACAAGTCCCTGTGCAGATGTGTGCGGCAAAACAAGCTGCCCCACAAGTCTGATGGCGTGTTTTTTTGTTTTTGTTTTGTTTTTTACATTTTAAAGTATTTTATAACATTTTACTATTATTAAATTTACTAGTGTGTGTGTGTATGTATATATATATATATATATATATATATACTACACATACAATACATATACACTACACTTAGAACACATATACATGTAGGCTAGTCTATATCGATCTGTTATCTATTTCTTTTTCTTTCTTTCTTTCTTTCTTTCTTTCTTTCTTTCTTTCTTTCTTTCTTTCTTTCTTTCTTTCTTTCTTTCTTTCTTCCTTTCTTCCTTCCTTTCTTTCTTCCTTTCTTCTTTTTCCTTCTTGCTTTCTTAATGTCTGTATATCTACTGTATTCACAACAGTACTGTATGTTGCTTTGTTATACACATCACACTGAGCTTGGTCAGGCTCATATAAACCATCGGTATACTATCTATCTATCTATCTTGTCTGTCTTTTCATTTATCTATTTATTATCCATCTATCTATATCTATATTTTTATATCTACCTATCCATCCATTATCTATCTATCTATCTGCCTATCTATATCTATAGTTTCATGTCTATCTATCCATTCATTCATTATTTATCTGTCTATCTTTAGCCATGTTTCTAGTTATCTGTTATCTATCATCAGTCTATCTATCTATCTAATTATCTATCTATCCATCCATCCATCATTTATCTATCCATTTCTATGTATCTAGTTCTCTCTTTTCCATCTATCATCAGTCTATGACTTAATATTTGCACAATGTAGAAGGTGGATTCGTTCAGCAGCTCAGCACAGAATATACAATTTGTCTCCATCCTAGTAAAGCTCTAGGAGACACTTACCTGTGGTACCTGGTAAGTCATCCACCCCTGGCACGGATAGGACCACAGGGTGCAGCTTGGTCCCTGATCTCCACCATGCCCCCCAGTATGTTCCATGGCTGGAGCAGAACCGAACCTGTTCTGGCAGGAGCCTCTGCTGACAATTGATACAATAACACTCATCGGCTCGTTCTGGTTACAACCTCCTTGTAATTCACCTTCTCGAAAAGACTGGAAAAGTCAAGGAGCGTTTTGCAGCCACTAAACCCTAAATAAAAAAGTTATTTTTCTCGTGATTTGGTAACATGTGGATAATCTCTGTGAAATCTGGCGCGTGTTTGGGATTGAAACACTTTAATGAGCTCCCTCTGACTTGTCTGGGAGTTGGTATTGCAAACAGTGGACGCCTCCCCATGTTGTCCCATACACAAGGGCAGCATATTTTGACTTCAAATATGAAGGTTTAGTTTCCAGCTGGGTCACATGCCAGGGGAGATCTGCAAATAAACGCTACATTTCAAAGTCTTCATCCTGCTTTGAAATCATTGAACAAAAACAAAGACACAAATTGATACTAAGAGTTCATCTCTATCATCATCACAAGAGCAGAGGCTCTGCCAGGACTGAGGGTGGGAGGCCTGGGAGAAGGAACAAGTTCAAGACCCATAGCTAGGAGCAGGAACACGTCCACCCTGCTGTGTACACAACACTCAGGCTTCTCCTAATGACATTTCTTAGAATTGTTAATTGGCTTACGGGGTGTGAAAATATTTAGGAAAAAAAATTATAATGTAAGATAGAAGAAGGGATCTCCATTACCGTCTATGGAGGCAAGGCTAAACCTCGTCCTCCTTCCAGGGACAGATGGCTGCAGAATTAGTTCCCCTCTGCTACATTCACTCAGGATGGCTGATAGATTTTTATTTGGATCTTCTTTAGGTAGGTAAGCAAAGGTATTCACTACGGATCTTCACCCCATCAAGTGTACTCATGAAATGTATCCAGGAGAGGGGAAATGGTTTAGGTGCATAAAGCTGGTGGCAGCTGATCATCCATGGGGAAATAAAGAGATGATAGTGGTGATGGGGGATAATGGTGGTGGTGGTGGTGAGGAAAAAAAAAGAGCAATAGCAATAAAGGGGATGAGGCAGAAGTAGTAAGGATGAATAAGACACTCATAATTCAAGACATGAATAAGTAATCATCATTATCATCATCAAATGCTGGTGAAAAATAACAACAGCTATAATAACTATTATATTCAAATCAATAAAGAATAATTATCCTCAAATAAATAAAGAATAATAGAGAATGTTATTAGTACTTCTACTACTACTACTACTATTATTACTATTATTATTATTTATAATACTGCTACTACAACAACTAATAATAATAATGATGATGCCAATATTTATAAATAAAATATAAAATATCAGTAATATTATAATCACTATCAAATAGTAGTAATCATAATTCTAATAATTATTGATAACTAATAATAGTACCACTAATATATATATATATATATATATATATATATAAAATTGTCATTAATATAATTCTAGTAATTATTACTATTGTAAAGTGTCAAGCTACTAGAAATAATAAAATGTTTTTAAATAATTTATATATATATATATATATATATATATAGTATTTAATTAAAATAATATAATACATAATAAAAAAGCATTCTAATGCTGCTGCTGCTGCTGCTGCTGCTACTACGTATTACCATATGATTCTACTACTAGTAATTGCCAAATGTTACTACTACTATGTACAACTTCAAATACTACTATTATTGTTATTATTATTATTTAGTGTACTACTTTCGGGAATAAGAAGAGAAATAAGACTGTATAGCTCTAACCCTTCTATTTTACTATAATTTGTAACTTGCATATAAACGCCTTGACTTAAAATTCACTCCTAAAAATCTCGATTTAAAATTACGATAAAATGTACCTAGTGGGAATTTTATATTATAATAATAATTGTTATTATTATTATTATTATTATTATTATTTGCAGACACATGGATACAATCAGTCACCTTTACATAAAACAGCACGTTCTGCCCCATGTACCAAAGAAAAGAACACACAGACAAAATAAGGAAATTGTATTTTATTTCAGTTTCACAACAAACATTCATTTTATTTTACAAATATATTTTATTTAAAAAACAAAACAAATTCTGCAACATGTCCCAGAAGCAGGTGAGGATCGAGCTGCCTGTGCGCTCTGCTGGAGGATGTCCCCTCCTATATAGCAACAAGTCCTGGAGACCAGAGCAGGACACAGGCAGTCCCAGGCCCACCTTGTACTTGTATGGATTCTGTACATTTATAAAATAACTTAAATTACATTGATTGTCCCTTAATACAAAGCCCAGCTCCTGTTATCATCGTACACAGCCCATTCTGCCCCTTTAAATATGAAATAAAAAAATAAATAAAAAAACGTGTGTGAATGTGTTTTATTTAATAATAATGTTTGGAGTTAATAGTTCAAATTTAGATATTTTTTTTTAAGACTGCATTTTTTTTAATAGTTTTATTTTTTGCAATGTAACCATCACGATAAAATAGGGCTGCGAACCTTCTCTCTCCTCCTATTGCACAATCCAAAAGATAGATATTTTAACATAAAAAAAAAACAAAAAACAAAAATAACAATAATCCTAAATGTTACAGTTTGTTTCAAGTCGTCAATAAGTCTATGTTCTAGATGAAAAGAACAGGACCGGGGGCTCTGAAGATAAAATATAATAAATAACAGATTTTATAATAAAAAACGACAACAAAAAAAAACATAATAATAATAATAATAATAATTAAACTGATTTTTTTTTACAAAAATGAACAACACAAGGACTATACAGTGAATGCGCCCAGAACACAATGTGCTCTGGAAAACTTTGGTGCCAGAGGGGTTCTGCATTTGGCACAAGAAATGGATGAAATAATAAAATAAAATTATTTTTTTAGGGAGGGGGGTTGTTCACCTAAAAAAGAAAAAAAGTGGAAACCTGTATTTTAGAAGTCCTCGTGTCCTGAGTTCCCTCAAAATGTCGCAGAACTCAAAGACACTTTCAATACTTACAAATATTTCAAGTCCTGCAGCTTTTAATGATAGTGGATTGTCCTGTCCACCAGAGGTTCTTATAAAATATATGTCCATCCCTACCACACAAGAAAATAAAAATCAGGTGCCAAGGAGGTGCCCTTAGACTGGCCTCAGTAAGGGGACTGACGTGACCACAGGATGGGAATAGTAGACTGGATGGGGGAAAGTCAGGAGGGGCTGGCTGACTGGCACGTTGGCCGCAGAGCTTGCACTCTCAGCGCTGGAGGAGTTCTCATGGTACAGTATGGGCACTCGCACAATTCTCTGGGCAGCCGCGTGGCTCAGGTTGGCAGCCTCAAGTTCTGCTGCTAGTTGCCTTTTCCACTTGTTTCTTCGGTTCTGGAACCAAATCTTGACTTGGGTCTCTGTCAAATGGAGAGAGGCTGCCAGTCCTGCCCTCTCTGAACTGCTCAGGTATCTCTTCATATCAAAGGTGGACTCCAGCTGGAAAACCTGGCTCCTGGAAAACACCGTCCTAGTCTTCTTCTTCCTGCAGGGCTTCTTGTCTGGACTGTCCTCCCTTTTCTTCCAGTCCTCACCACTCTCATCTTTTTTGCCTCCTTCCTCAGGTTCACTCTCTTCCAGGATGATTTCTTCTGGGCTCTTGGAGTCGCTCTCCTTGTGGTCCAGGTCCTGTTTGAGGTTGTGGATGGGCTCTGGAGACTCTCTTTCACCACCAGAGACAGGTGAAGATGGACCAAGCAGAAGGCTCTTCTCAGGAACTATGAAAACACAAATCAACAGAGGAGTCATTAATCATCGTCTCAATAACATTATCTATTATGTCATTGTTACAACCAATTTATCTGCAACCATGTCTTCTGAGGAACATGATGCAATTACCAAGCCCAGAGCAAGGTCAGCAGCCTAGGTGTATGGTCCACCACACAACATATTATCACTAGGGTCCACAAATAATTAGAAGAACCCAACATGTATATAAATCAACCACATATATGATCCCTTTGATACTTTGAGTTCTACTTATTTGAATAATTGCCTTCTAATATGTAGATCCAGAAAAAAAGGAAGGTAATGTGAGAAGATGATGAGAGCCCAATGCACCTAAAAAAAGCTCAATTTCCTCTCCCTCCTATTTATCTCATTATCTTTCTTTTCATCCATCAAACTCTTCTTCATTGCCCGAAAAAAAGCCATCAGAGAACATCTGAAACTCAGGAGCACTTACCTCCCTATTAATACACCTGTCCATTAGGACATTAGCAGGGACCTATTCATTCCAGTTTAAGCTAATTGAAATGTCTCCTCCAATAAAAAGTATTAGAAATTCATTCTTCTCCGCTTCTCACATTGTTCTAGGCAAATGAAATGCACCGAGAAGAATTTGGCTGAGGGAGGTTTGATCTCATCGGTCCATACTATCGTTCGATGTATGCGTTTTCGAACGACTTCTTTCTAGTAAGGTAGCAATTTTGGGGCTATCTCCCTGAGGATATGCTAGGAGTTGTAGCTATGTGGTATCCCCTTTAACCCTTCATCTAACAAAACTTGATGCAACCTGGTATGATTTACCTTCAGTCCTGGGTGTATGACCTCCATGCGTCAAGGTGTAGGAGTACCACCAGGCAGGGGACCTCTCCAGGTAATGTGCAGGTAAAGCGAACCTCTGAGTTGGGATCTCCAGCCTTGGAAAGGAGAGATCAGTCAGGGGGGAAAAGGCAAAGGCTGCTCCATCCAAGGTCCCTTTGATGGGGGTGAAGAGAGCTTTTGGTGGACGAGCTGCTTTAGGTGGCTCACAAGTCAGGAGGCTCTTGATGGAGAAGGGAGACTCCTTGGCCGGGGTGCTATTGCTTTCTTGTCCCGTTTCTGGCATGGCTGAGGTCAGATGTAACCATCAACCAAAAAAATAAAAAATAAAAAATAACAAAATTTAAAAAAATGAAAGTTTTCTTTTTCCCCCCTCTCTTTCCAAATGGACCCCCCAAATCCAGGAGATGATGAGAAGCTGGCCAGGGGACTACAACTCCCAAGCAAACATTTGAAAGGAAGGCCAGGAAGGTACAATGACAAACTAAACAGCCATCCAGGGAGTAGACAGTCAGCACCTGCAAACTGGGAAGGCTAATAGCAACTGGGAAAAAGCGAGAGATGGAAGAGTCAAAGAGGAGGAGGAGGAGGGATGGAGGGAAGAGGACCAGGCGGTGGAGGAGGGTTCAGCACAGCAGCACTGCCCAGCTCCTCTCACTGCTCTGCCCATAGGCTGGGTGGACTCTCCACTGTGGGCTTTATAGAGTCCAATTAGGCAGCAAATGAGGACAGGACAAAGGACAGGACTTCTGTACCCCCCCAGAAGCGGGCACACGTCTGGGCACACAGCTCAGGGGAAGGGGGCACTGCTGCCTTACACACACACTATAGTGCCAAACTTCTGCTACCAACTTCTCCAGGACATTGTACAGTGTCAGCAGTGCCAGCTCTGCCCATGTGCCCGCCAGGTACAGACAGAACATGGCATTTATCTATTTATCTGCGTCAGGAAGCTCAGCCGATGTTATAAATCCTTGACCGAGTCAATCTGCCCAATCTCCATCGCATCGATCTGAGGCGCCCCCCCCCCCACACATTCACCCGACCCCAGACCTCCAGCTGCACCCCCCCAGCAATGCGAATTATCAGCGCAGTTTACATATATAATTCATTTAAACATCCATTATAGAAATAACACAACATTATCTATCCATCCAACCAACCACTATCTATCTCATATTAATCTATCTATCTATCTATCTATCTATCTATCTATCTATCTATCTCATATCTTTCTATCTATCCATCCAATATCTATCTATCTATCTATCTATCTATCTATCTATCTATCTATCTATCTATCCATCCAATATCTATCTATCTATCTATCCATCCAATATCTTTCTATCTATCTATCTATCTATCTATCTATCTATCTATCTATCTATTTATCTATCCATCCAATATCTATCTATCTATCTATCCATCCAATATCTTTCTATCTATCTATCTATCTATCTATCTATCTATTTATCTATCCATCCAATATCTATCTATCTATCTATCTATCTATCTATCTATCTATCTATCTATCATTGGATGGATAGATAGATAGATATTGGATGGATAGGTAGATAGATATTGGATGAATAGATAGATAAATAGATAGATAGATATTTCATAGATAGATAGATAGATAGATAGAAAGATAGATATGAGATAGGAGATATCTATCTATCTATCTCGTATCAATCTATCTTTCTATCTATCTATCCAATATATATCTATCAATCTCCTATCTTTCTATTTATCTGTCTATCTATTTCTATTATATATCTTTTTATCTTCCCACTGCTGGACCATCCCGTCTTCCAGTAACAGGTAGGTATGTGGCCGGTAGGTGCACTCTGTACAGTATGTCACTGTCTGCAGTCTCTTGGTCCGTCTATTCCTCCATGTCACACTGTAGATCTGATGATGAAGATGATGCAGTCAGTGGATAAGACGTCAGATATCTATGGCCTGATGGACTCTTCTGTGATTAGGAAGCGGTTGTCTATAATCCTATGGAGCACAGAGGTCACTGACCACAGGGGGACCGGTTACAGCATATCCCCGGGCACAGGGCAAACACCCGGATATACAGTCCTGGGTCAGGGACTACTGGGAGAACCTGGGAGGTTCTGGTGAAGATGTCATTCTGCAGGTTCATCCCTGGAGAAGTCACTGGGTGGACATCAAACATCAGCATCTATCTATTATCAATCTTATTATCTATCTATCTAATATCTATATATCCATCCCAGTATCTATTATCAATCTTATTTATTTTATTTGTATCTATATGTCTGTCTTTCTATCTATCTTTCTATTTATGTATTATCTATCCATCCATCTTCTATCTATCTATCTATCTATCTATCTATCTATCTATCTATCTATCTATCTATATCATATCTATCTATCTATCTATCTATATCATATCTATCTATCTATCTATCTATCTATCTATCTATCTATCTATATCATATCTATCTATCTATCTATCTATCTATCTATCTATCTATCTATATCATATCTATCTATCTATCTATCTATCTATCTATCTATCTATCTATCTCTCTCCATCCATTACATTTTTCTCATTCATGATGTCATTTATCCCCTAGGATCTGGTGATTTAGGGTTTCTCAGGCCCATTTGCTGGTGACAGATGCGTTTTCCGGCCGATTATTGGCCGTATTTCAGCATGACGCCTGTGCACACCCCGCGGCGGGAGAAATGACAATGGTCTTTCTGAAGGGCTCGTTAGGCCCGCGGCACCGCACCGCACCGCACCTCACGGCACCGCCTGCGGTATTTAATCTTCCCTCGGAAGAAAATCGTTCATTTTACAGCGAATTCCGTGAACCCCGCGCAGGATGGATGGCTCCCCTCGTGCGGAGGCGGCCGCGGGTTTTATGGGCGCTCCATAACGAAATATGTTCTCTAAAACGAATTCTCAAACGCTAACAGTATTGTTAAATAGACGCACAACGTAAATAAGTCATAAAAATCAAAAGTAACAGCCGGGAATTTGTACATTTTAGTGGCTCTTGAGGTAAAAAGGAAAAAAAAAAATATCGATGTTTGAGCGCCCTCTGCTGTCCTTTCTGGGGAGGTGCCGGGGCCGCAGGCGGAAGGTGTGTGGGTTAGAGCTGGTGCAGGCAGCTGTGCACTTACCCACTGAGCCAGGAGGCCAAAAAATACACCACAAAAACCTCATTGAAAACGCAGCAGTGAAATTATTATGGAAATGCAGATTTTTCTTTGTGATGGATTTGCCTTTGCCGCTCCTTGCTACAGATCTGTGTGGCGATTTCGGTGCAGTCTTTCATATAGCATTGGAATTTATGGGCATGTTCACACAGCAGATTACTGATGAGGATCCGGACACATTTTGTAGGTAGGTTCGCATGACGGGCTTTAACAGTATCAAAATCCGCTGCATATCTGACAGAAGAAACCGCCGTGTTTTTTCACTTTGCTGCGATCTGGCTGTCGGTTTAGCTCCATTCGGTGACGCTAAACCGCGAGCAGAATCCCAAGATGTCTAAGTAGTAAGTGCGCCAAGATGTCCATTCTTGGTGCTAGGGTGGCCAGACATCCGGCTTTAGGCCGGACAGTCCTTTATTCAGCTCCAGGCCTGGGCGGACGCTGGGGTGCCCCCTCCTCAGCGGCTCCGCACTCAGCACACTGACTGCTTCTCACCCCCCGTCAGTCACTGGACACGACGGACATGTCACTCTGTGACTGACAGGGCGAGAGAAGCACTCAGATTCAGCGCGGTTTTGGCACTCAATCTGCACTGAAACCTGGGGTTGTCCGGCCGACTACATCCCCGTCGCTTCTGGTCCCCACACAGCCAATAACGTGAGATGTCGACATCCTGCGCGTCACCCATCAGCGTCCTGAGCAGGGGCATAACTGCCATAGTGACAGACCATGCGACTGCTATGGGGCCCAGGGCAAGAGGGGGCCCAGTTGGGATCATGTCCTCTTCTATTGGGGGTGAAAACTTGGTCAGGACGCTACCCTCTAAAGCAGGGGTGCACAACCTGTGGCCCGCGGGCCCCATGCGGCCCCCAGAGCCAAGGCTTGCGGCCCTGTCCTTCTGCTGGACAGAAACATAGATGATTGTGCGATCAGATGTGTTTCTTCCTGGAGCGCCGCACAGCGAAGGATGACAGCTCCTGCGCCTGCACTGGAGCAGGACGGGCCCCCGGCTATTTGTGAGAGTGGGGGAGCCGTGGAGAAGGCAGGCGCAGTTTATCAGCGCTTCTGCCTTCTCCTCAAGGATCGCTCTGCAGTTTAAACCCAGAAATCAAGTGATCGCCAGGTGTCTTGGGGCCAGAGGAGCGCAGAGCTGCAGGGTCAGTAGTCCCTGATTGGCTATGCCCAGTACAAAGCCCCCCCAGCAGGCTCGTTTCCCCTGTAACTGGGGCTCATTCAGATGCTCCAGTTACAGTGGAAATAGTACAAAAAAAGTCTGTCCCCCAAGGTCTTTCATGGACCTTTTGGGGACAAATTATGTGGCAAATATATATATATATAATCCAAGAGAATCCATGGCACTCCCTTGTGTAAAAGCGTGTAATTTATTCACTATATATATATATATTTAGTTTAAAAAAGTAAAAAAAAAATGAAAACACAATAAAATAAAAAGAACAAATAAAAGGGAAAAAAAGGGAAATATATATATATATAAAAGAATTTTAACAAATAATGTAAAAAAATAAAATACAATAAAAAGGAAAAAGGAAAAAATTCAATTGTTCACTGTCCCCCAGCGGCCTTTTTATGACCTCTTGGGGAATATATGTGGCAAAAATATATTTTAAAAATAAGTAATAAAGTGATTATATAAAAAAGAAAATGCAAATAAAAGGAAAAAAACAGGAAACTAAAAGCTAAAAAAGTCAATGTCCCCAAAAGGTCTTTTTGTAGCAGAAATCTATTTAAAAATAAATTAAAAAAGAAAGAAAAATAATAAAATACATAAAGAAGAAAACAAAATGGCCGCATCAACCAAAACCATCACTATTATCACCCCATTCACATGAAACTATACATATTATATAATAAAACGATCCAAAACAAAATAGGGAACTAATTATAATAGTTTGAATATTTAAAGAATGAGCTATATTTCTAATAAAAATGACTTAAAAAAAGTGCAGTTTTTCTGTACAAAAAATATAAAATAACCTAAAATAAAACAAAAAAATTTATTAAAAAGCCCTGTGTCATATAATAAAAAGCTGCAAGTTATTTTGGTAGTCCAACAACTAAACGTCCAATGCTAAACCACAAAGTGACTGGTCATTAAGGCCTTTTCAGGCCTGGTCAGTAAAGGGTTAACCAATAAGTGCTTTCCCCACTAGTAAGGCCTCATGCACATGACCGTACTGTGTTTTGTGGTTCGGAGCAACGGATGTGGGCAGCACACGGAGTGCTGTCTGCATCTTTGGTGGCCCCATTGAAGTGAACGGGTCCTCATCTGCTCAGATGCAGACCAAAACAACGGTCGTGTGCATGAGCCCTCAGGAAAAGTGCTTGTTATGGCAGGGCCCCTATAACTGGGGGCAGGAGGTGGTAATAACCAGTGAGCGCCGTCCTCTGCAGTGAAGGAAAGTGCTTACTGGTTATGGCAGGGCCCCTATAACTGTAGGCAGGAGGCGGTAATAACCAGTGAGTGCCGTCCTCTGCAGTGAAGGGAAGTGCTTACTGGTTATGGCAGGGCCCCTATAACTGTGGGCAGGAGGCAGTAATAACCAGTGAGCGCCGTCCTCTGCAGTGAAGCAAAGTGCTTACTGGTTATGGCAGGGCCCCTATAACTGTGGGCAGGAGGCGGTAATAACCAGTGAGTGCCGTCCTCTGCAGTGAAGGGAAGTGCTTACTGGTTATGGCAGGGCCCCTATAACTTGGGGCAGGAGGCGGTAATAACCAGTGAGCGCCGTCCTCTGCAGTGAAGCAAAGTGCTTACTGGTTATGGCAGGGCCCCTATAACTGTGGGCAGGAGGCAGTAATAACCAGTGAGTGCCGTCCTCTGCAGTGAAGGGAAGTGCTTACTGGTTATGGCAGGGCCCCTATAACTGTGGGCAGGAGGCGGTAATAACCAGTGAGTGCCGTCCTCTGCAGTGAAGGGAAGTGCTTACTGGTTATGGCAGGGCCCCTATAACTGGGGGCAGGAGGCGGTAATAACCAGTGAGCGCCGTCCTATGTGGGTAAAGAAAGTGCTTACTGGTTATTGTCTTGCTGTCTCCATCTTCCGGTCCCGGAGCACCTCTCCAGCAAATGACTGACTTCAGCAGTGAAACGCTGCTTGTGGCCCCATCACCGCTGAAGCCAGTCATTGGCTGGAGCGGAGCATGTGACTATGCCCATAGCCAGCCGGATGCAATGGCGGATCCAGAGCCTGGTCTCGGGAGGGGCACTTTCAGATTATTTTCTGTCCGCCGCCACAAAACAATGGTGCTTATAGAACAGACTCCACAGTGTAGGCTATATGTGTATAACAAACATATTTCACATAAATACTTACAATTACTTGGCTTGGACCTTGAGGGTCTCGGACGCCACTTCCACACTTTGGCCGGGGGCTCGGCGGAGCTGATGTTGTGTTTTATCCTAATGAGAAAGATTTCATAATAAGGATTTGGAGAAGGGGCAGAGGGATAGCAGAGCAGGGAGAGGCTGGTGCTGCTACTAGGGGGTCATACCATGGGGGAGTAATAAAGCCCACCATAATGCCCCCCCAGTGGTAATAATTCTCCTTATAATGTGACAGTGCAAAAAATACCCCCTTGTAATGCCCCCAGTTGAGCTAATGTCCCCATAATGTGCCAGTATAAAATACCCCTATATAGTGCCCCTAGTAAATGACCCCATAGTGCTCCACACCCTCCTTCCTCCTAGTGCCCCCTATAATGTACCAGTATAAAATGCTCCAGTAGATGCCCTCAGTGTCCCCCATAATTTGCAAGTATAAAATACCCCTTCTTAGTGCCCCCCGTAGATGACCCCATAGTACTCCTCTCCCCCTTCCCCATAGTACCCACCATAATGTGTCCCAGTATAAAATTGTACTGTACAGAGAGCCCATATAAAATACCCCTTCTTTGTGGCCTCAGTAGATGCCCCTATAGTGCCCCCAATCATGTGCCAGTATTAACAGCCCCCCCTGCCAGTAATAATAGCCCCCTATGCCAGTAATAGCAGCCCCCCTGTGCCAGTAATAACAGCCCCCAGTAATAAGAGCCCCTCTGTGCCAGTAATAACAGCCCCTAGTAATAACAGCCCCCAGTAATAACAGCCCCCCTTTGCCAGTAATAACAGCCCCCAGTAATAACAGCCCCCCTTTGCCAGTAATAACAGCCCCCCAGTAATAACAGCCCCCCTTTGCCAGTAATAACAGCCCCCAGTAATAACAGCCCCTTTGCCAGTAATAACAGCCCCTTTGCCAGTAATAACAGCCCCCCTTTGCCAGTAATAACAGCCCCCAGGTGCCAGTAATAACAGCCCCCCCTTTGCCAGTAATAACAGCCCCCCTTTGCCAGTAATAACAACCCCCCTTTGCCAGTAATAACAGCCCCCCTTTGCCAGTAATAACAGCCCCCCTTTGCCAGTAATAACAGCCCCCCCTTTGCCAGTAATAACAGCCCCCCCTTTGCCAGTAATAACAGCCCCCAGGTGCCAGTAATAACAGCCCACCGCCAGTAAAAGTATTGTATATAATAAAATAAAAAACACACATACTTACCTCCATGTCAGCTATGCGATGCAGGCCTCTTCTGGCCTGTGTCCCACGCTGTATGGCTCAGACGGCTTGATGACGTCATTGCGCCGTCTGCGCCGGCCTCTGATAGGCTGCAGGCACTAGGCCGGCAGCCTATCAGAGGAAGGGAAAGGGACACGCCTCTCCCTCCCCTACCGCAGCACAGGCAGGCATCTGTATCGCTGTCCTGAGGACGGCGATACAGATGACTGGAGATGAGCGCTTCCACAATGGAGATGAGCGCTTCCACAATGGAAGCGCTCATCTCCCTGTGCCCAGCCGCCGCCGCCGCCCGCCGCCAGCTCGGGGGGGGGGGGGGGGGCAATTGCCCCGTTGCCCCCCCCCCCTGGATCCGCCACTGGCCGGATGTGAACAGGGCAGGGACCGGAAGATGGAGACAGCGGATGGAGCAGGAAGTATCAATCTTCTGTTTCAAGTCCATGCTGCAGGAATGTGTTAAAAACTGTTACACGGCACGATATTCGGTACAATTAACGGGAACAAGTCTTCATAGGCGCGCTCATCCCTGATACCTGGCCGGTATAATCCTGCCGCTGATCAGCTGATAAACAAGGAATCCCTCGATTGTCGCATAATTTGCATATTTTATCAGGATGTAAGATGTCCGATTATTGTCAGCACATCTCCCCGTGTAATCAGGAATGTGCTGCCGATAATCAACAGAACTGAATGAGGGAGGAATGACTGTGGTAGCGATCATTCCTCCCCAGCCACTTAGCATCGGCCTGTGTAATAGGCTGATGCAAACAAGCGCTGATTAACTTTTTTATTTATTTTGCGGCCCCTTGAAATAGTGCGATGTGACAATGCGGCCCCCAGACCAAAAAAGGTTGTGCACCCCTGCTCTAAGGCTGGGTTCAGACCTGAGCGTTTTACAGCGCGTTCCTACGCGCTGTAAAACGCTCAACAAGGATAAACCAATGATTCCCTGAGGGAATGGTTCTCACCTGGGCGTTTTACAGCGCGTACGATCGCGCTGTAAAACGCCCGACGCCCCAAGAAGTACATGAGCTTCTTTGGGGCGTCTTCTCGCGCGTTCCCGTACATAGACTTCCGGGAACGTGCGACAATGGGCGTTCGCTTGTCTCTGTATGCGCGATTGCAAACGCCGGTACAATCGCGCATACAGAGCGCAACATCCTGAACGCTCAGGTCTGAACCCAGCGTAAAGGAACAACTTTTAGCAAATTAGGCAGTGGGAAAAATGGCCCAAGGGTCACAGAAAGGGGTTTAGGCGGAAACCCTGCGGTCCTCTGTGGGGGGCTGGTTTGATCTGTGCTGTGTGGCCCTTAACTTCTCTATGTACGCCACTGGTCCTGAGCGCGCAAACATGGCGTGCGGGGAGTCTGTATATCATCTATCTATTATCTATCTATCAAATCAAAAAGCTTTATTGCCAGGTCTAAAATTATACATGGGGGGGGGGGGGTTGGTTGGAGAGGGTGTCTATCTATCTATCTATCTATATATTATCTATCTATTATCTATCTATTATCTGTCTATCTATCTATTTATTATCTACCTATTATCTATCTATCTATTATCTATCTATCAGTATCTATCTATCTATCTATCTATCTATCTATTTTTACCGCTCACATATTTATCTATATATCAATCAATTAGTCTATCTAATATCTATTTCATATCTATCTATCTCTCTCATATCTATCTATCTATTATCTGTCTATCTATCTATCTATCTATCTATCTATCTATCTATCTATCTATCTGTTATCTATCTCTCTCTCTCTCTCAGTATCTATGTATGTATGTATCTATCTATTTATCTCATATCTATCTATCTGTTATCTATCTATCTATCTATCTATCTATCTATCTGTTATCTGTCTCTCTCTCTCTCTCTCTCTCTCTCTCAGTATCTATCTATCTATCTATCTATCTATCTATAAAACAAAACAAAGAGCAGCACCATATAAAATAAATGTAAGGCGTGCCAGCGGCTATAGATCCCAACAAAATCACCTAATGCAAATATAAAAGAAATTCCACAGCGCCTCCATATAGTGAGAAGTTTTGTTCTTTATTCACCCATGCAACGTTTCAGTCCACTTGCTGGGACTGTCTATCTATCAATCAATCAAGCTTTATTGGCAGGTCTATAATTATACATTAGTATTGCCAAAGCATGTGGGAAATAGGGGGTTGAGAAATGGGGACACACCCGGGGTCAGTGTATAGGAGTCCGTGGCGTATCATGACAGGGGGGGGAGGGGTGCGGACACACCCCGGGTCAGGGTATCGGAGTCCATGGCATATCAGGCTCCTCTCAGTCTGTGGCAGGCACGGATATACTGTGCTGCTATGCCCACAGTGTTCTCTTCCTCCTCCATGGAGCTGAAGTCTGGGCAGAGATCAGACAGTCTCCTAAAGTGGATGTCCCTCACTGCTGAGTATTTGAGACAGTATATCAGGAAGTGGGCCTCATCCTCCACCGCCTCCAGGTGGCCCTGCTGGCACAGTCTGCTTTCTCTAGGCATGTAGCTCTGTCGATGCCATCCGGATTCGACGGCCAGGCTGTGGGCGCTCAGTGTGTAGCGGCTCAGGATTTTCCGGTCTCTGGGCTTCCCTAGTTTCTTGGTATGGGGCCAGTTTGTAGTCTCTCTGCAGGCTCTGGTACACCGTCAGCTTCTGGGATGCTGTCACCTCCTTCCTCCATTCACTGACGTATTCCTCTTGTCTACTGTGTTCATGATCCCGGCTTTTTGAGGTGGTGTGGGGTGATTATCGGGTCGGGCTGGGTTTCAGTAAGCTGATTTTGGGGCTTTGCCTTGCCTGGGATTCCTTGGTGTAGCAAGGCTTTATGGTGATGGGAGCCTTCATTACGACCATGTAGATGGCGCCAGAATGATAGCGCCCTCTTCTGGATTGTAAAGTGTAGAGGGAATCTGCCCAGCTCCCCTCGACAGGCACTATTAGAGGTGCTCCGATGGACCTGGAGGAGATCTATCTATCTATCTATCTATCTATCTATCTATCTATCTATCCCTATAATGTACTTTAGTTCATTCTTTATTTTGCCTACAGTGAGGTTTATGCATGCCCATGCTATTTGTCCTCTGACCAGGTTTTGCCTTTTCCAATATGGCGGCTGCATTGCGCATTATGCTAGTGCGCATGTCAGATGCCAGTCACCAATTAATGAACTGCCCTCTTGGTTTTCCCATTCGAAGATGGCTGCCGTCCATTCTGATGTGGCAGAGCGCATGCCAGACATGCGCTATGGATCCTGGCTTTCCTCTGGCTACTCTACCTCTTGTTGACATACGCAGTAGCGCGATGTGAGCGCAGGAGTGGGGGCTTGCACATGCTGACTGTCCCCTGGGGAGCCGTCCTTGTATTAATCTTTTGTACAACCGAGACACATGTGGGATTGACAGGTAATATTAGGTTATTTAAAGAACATTAATCATGACACTATATTATTTTTATTTGTAATGTATTATATGTATAAGTGTCCACATCCCCATCTATAGTACATGCTCCTGTAGGTACACGTCCACATCCCCAGCTATAGTATATGCTCCTGTAGGTACACATCCACATCCCCATCTATAGTACATGCTCCTGTAGGTACACATCCATATACCCATCTATAGTACATGCTCCTGTAGGTACACATCCACATCCCCAGCTATAGTATATGCTCCTGTAGGTACACGTCCACATCCCCAGCTATAGTATATGTTCCTGTAGGTACACATCCACATCCCCAGCTATAGTATATGTTCCTGTAGGTACACATCCACATCCCCAGCTATAGTATATGTTCCTGTAGGTACACATCCACATCCCCAGCTATAGTATATGTTCCTGTAGGTACACATCCACATCCCCAGCTATAGTATATGTTCCTGTAGGTACACGTCCACATCCCCATCTATAGTATATGCTCCTGTAAGTACACGTCCACATCCCCAGCTATAGTATATGTTCCTGTAGGTACACATCCACATCCCCAGCTATAGTATATGTTCCTGTAAGTACACGTCCACATGCCGGCTATAGTATATGCTTCTGTAGGTAGACGTCCACACCCCCAGCTATAGTACATGCTCCTGTAGGTACACGTCCACACCCCCAGCTATAGTATATGCTCCTGTAGGTACACGTCCACATCCCGGCTATAGAATATGTTCCTGTAGGTACATGTCCACATCCTCAGCTATAGTATATGCTCCTGTAAGTACACGTCCACACCCCCAGCTATAGTATATGCTCCTGTAGGTACACGTCCACACCTCCAGCTATAGTATATGCTCCTGTAGGTACACGTCCACATCCCCAGCTATAGTATATGCTTCTGTAGGTACACGTCCACATCCACAGCTATAGTATATACTTCTGTAGGTACACGTCCACATCCCCAGCTATAGTACATGCTCCTGTAGATATATGTAGACACTTCCAGCTATAGTATATGCTCCTGTAGGTACACGTCCACATCCCCAGCTATAGTACATGCTCCTGTAGATATATGTCCACACTTCCAGCTATAGTATATGCTCCTGTAGGTACACGTCCACATTCCCAGCTATAGTACATGCTCCTGTAGATATATGTCCACACTTCCAGCTATAGTATATGCTCCTGTAGGTACACATCCACATCCCACGCTATAGTATATGTTCCTGTAGGTACTCATCCATATCCCCGGATATAGTAAATGTTTCTGTAGGTACACGTCCACACCCCCAGCAATAGTACATGCTCCTATAAATACACGTCCACACCCCCAGCTATAGTACATGCTCCTGTAAGTACACGTCCACACCCCCAGCTATAGTACATGCTCCTATAAGTACACGTCCACACCCCCAGCTATAGTATATGTTCCTGTAGGTACATGTCCACATCCCCAGCTATAGTATATGCTTCTGTAGGTTCACGTCCACATCCACAACTATTGTATATGCTCCTGTAGGTACACGTCCACATCCCACGCTATAGTACATGTTTCTGTAGGTACTCATCCATATCCCCGGATATAGTACATGTTCCTGTAGGTACACGTCCACATCCCCAGCTATAGTATATGCTCCTGTAGGTACACGTCCACATCCCCAGCTATAGTATATGCTCCTGTAGGTACACGTTCACATCCCCAGCTATAGTATATGCTCCTGTAGGTATTCATCCGTATCCCCAGCTATAGTACATTCTCCTGTAGGTACACGTCCACATCCCCAGCTATAGTATATGCTCCTGTAGTTACACGTCCACATCTCCAGCTATAGTACATGTTCCTGTAGGTACTCATCCATATCCCCAGCTATAGTATATGCTCCTGTAGGTACACGTCCACATACCCAGCTATAGTAGATGCTCCTGTAGGTACACATCCACACCCCCAGCTATAGTATATGCTCCTGTAGGTACACATCCACACCCCCAGCTATAGTACATGTTCCTGTAGGTACTCATCCACATCCCCAGCTATAGTACATGCTCCTGTAGGTACACGTCCACACCCCCAGCTATAGTATATGCTCCTGTAGGTACACGTCCACACCCCCAGCTATAGTACATGCTCCTGTAAGTACACGTCCACACCCCCAGCTATAGTACATGCTCCTGTAGGTACACGTCCACACACCCAGCTATAGTATATGTTCCTGTAGGTACATGTCCACATCCCCAGCTATAGTATATGCTTCTGTAGGTACACGTCCACAACTATTGTATATGCTCCTGTAGGTACACGTCCACATCCCACGCTATAGTACGTGTTCCTGTAGGTACTCATCCATATCCCCGGATATAGTACATGTTCCTATAGGTACATGTCCATATCCCCAGCTATAGTACATGTTCCTGTAGGTACACGTCCACATCCCCAGCTATAGTACATGTTCCTGTAGGTACTCATCCATATCCCCAGCTATAGTATATGCTCCTGTAGGTACACGTCCACATACCCAGCTATAGTATATGCTCCTGTAGGTACACATCCACACCCCCAGCTATAGTACATGTTCCTGTAGGTACACGTCCACATCCCCAGCTATAGTATATGCTCCTGTAGGTACACGTTCACATCCCCAGCTATAGTATATGCACCTGTAGGTATTCATCCATATCCCCAGCTATAGTACATGCTCCTGTAGGTACACGTTCACATCCCCAGCTATAGTATATGCTCCTGTAGGTACACGTTCACATCCCCAGCTATAGTACATGCTCCTGTAGGTACACGTCCACACCCCCAGCTATAGTATATGCTCCTGTAGGTATTCATCTGTATCCCCAGCTATAGTACATGCTCCTGTAGGTACACGTCCACATCCCCAGCTATAGTATATGCTCCTGTAGGTACACGTTCACATCCCCAGCTATAGTATATGCTCCTGTAGGTATTCATCCGCATCCCCAGCTATAGTACATTCTCCTGTAGGTACACGTCCACATCCCCAGCTATAGTATATGCTCCTGTAGCTACACGTCCACATCTCCAGCTATAGTACATGTTCCTGTAGGTACTCATCCATATCCCCAGCTATAGTATATGCTCCTGTAGGTACACGTCCACATACCCAGCTATAGTATATGCTCCTGTAGGTACACATCCACACCCCCAGCTATAGTATATGCTCCTGTAGGTACACATCTACACCCCCAGCTATAGTACATGTTCCTGTAGGTACTCATCCACATCCCCAGCTATAGTACATGCTCCTGTAGGTACACGTCCACATCCCCAGCTATAGTACATGCTCCTGTAGATATATGTCCACACTTCAAGCTATAGTATATGCTCCTGTAGGTACACGTCCACATCCCCAGCTATAGTATATGCTCCTGTAGGCATTCATCCGTATCCCCAGCTATAGTACATGCCCCTGTAGGTACACGTCCACATCCCCAGCTATAGTATATGCTCCTGTAGGTATTCATCCGTATCCCCAGCTATAGTACATGCTCCTGTAGGTACACGTTCACATCCCCAGCTATAGTATATGCTCCTGTAGGTATTCATCCGTATCCCCAGCTATAGTATATGCTCCTGTAGGTACACGTTCACATCCCCAGCTATAGTATATGCTCCTGTAGGCATTCATCCGTATCCCCAGCTATAGTACATGCTCCTGTAGTACACGTCCACATCCCCAGCTATAGTACATGCTCCTGTAGGTACACGTTCACATCCCCAGCTATAGTACATGCTCCTGTAGGTACACGTCCACATCCCCAGCTATAGTATATGCTCCTGTAGGTATTCATCTGTATCCCCAGCTATAGTACATGCTCCTGTAGGTACACGTCCACATCCCCAGCTATAGTATATGCTCCTGTAGGTATTCATCCGTATCCCCAGCTATAGTACATGCTCCTGTAGGTACACGTTCACATCCCCAGCTATAGTATATGCTCCTGTAGGTAGTCATCCGTATCCCCAACTATAGTACATGCTCCTGTAGGTACACGTCCACATCCCCAGCTATAGTATATGCTCCTGTAGGTACACGTTCACATCCCCAGCTATAGTATATGCTCCTGTAGGTATTCATCCGTATCCCCAGCTATAGTACATTCTCCTGTAGGTACACGTCCACATCTCCAGCTATAGTACATGCTCCTGTAGGTACACGTCCACATCCCCAGCTATAGTATATGCTCCTGTAGTTACACGTCCACACCCCCAGCTATAGTATATGCTCCTGTAGGTACACGTCCACATCCCCAGCTATAGTATATGTTCCTGTAGGTAAACGTCCACATCTACGGCTTTAGTATATGCTCCTGTAGATACACACCCACAGCTATAGTATATGTTCCTGTAGGTACACGTCCACATCTACGGCTTTAGTATATGCTCCTGTAGGTACACGTCCACATCCCCCAGCTATAGTATATGCTCCTGTAGGTACACGTCCACATCCCCAGCTATAGTATATGCTCCTGTAGGTACACGTCCACATCCCCAGCTATAGTATATGCTCCTGTAGGTACACGTCCACATCCCCAGCTATAGTATATGCTGCTGTAGATATATGTCCACACCCCTAGCTATAGTATATGTTCCTGTAGGTACACGTCCACATCCCCAGTTATAGTATATGCTCCTGTAGGTACACGTCCACATTCCCAGCTATAGTATATGCTCCTGTAGGTACACGTCCACATTCCCAGTTATAGTATATGCTCCTGTAGGTACACATCCACATCCCCAGTTATAGTATATGCTCCTGTAGGTACACGTCCACATTCCCAGCTATAGTATATGCTCCTGTAGGTACACGTCCACATCCCCAGCTATAGTACATGCTCCTGTAGTTACATGTCCACATCCCCAGCTATAGTATATGCTCCTGTAGTACACGTCCACATCTCAGTTATAGTATATGCTCCTGTAGTTACATGTCCACATCCCCAGCTATAGTATATGCTCCTGTAGTACACGTCCACATCCCCAGCTATAGTATATGCTCCTGTAGGTACACGTCCACATTCCCAGCTATAGTATATGCTCCTGTAGGTACACGTCCACATTCCCAGCTATAGTATATGCTCCTGTAGGTACACGTCCACATTCCCAGCTATAGTATATGCTCCTGTAGGTACACGTCCACATTCCCAGCTATAGTATATGCTCCTGTAGGTACACGTCCACATCCCCAGCTATAGTATATGCTGCTGTAGATATATGTCCACACCCCTAGCTATAGTATATGTTCCTGTAGGTACACGTCCACATCCCCAGTTATAGTATATGCTCCTGTAGGTACACGTCCACATTCCCAGCTATAGTATATGCTCCTGTAGGTACACGTCCACATTCCCAGTTATAGTATATGCTCCTGTAGGTACACATCCACATCCCCAGTTATAGTATATGCTCCTGTAGGTACACGTCCACATTCCCAGCTATAGTATATGCTCCTGTAGGTACACGTCCACATCCCCAGCTATAGTACATGCTCCTGTAGTTACATGTCCACATCCCCAGCTATAGTATATGCTCCTGTAGTACACGTCCACATCTCAGTTATAGTATATGCTCCTGTAGTTACATGTCCACATCCCCAGCTATAGTATATGCTCCTGTAGTACACGTCCACATCCCCAGCTATAGTATATGCTCCTGTAGGTACACGTCCACATTCCCAGCTATAGTATATGCTCCTGTAGGTACACGTCCACATTCCCAGCTATAGTATATGCTCCTGTAGGTACACGTCCACATTCCCAGCTATAGTATATGCTCCTGTAGGTACACGTCCACATTCCCAGCTATAGTATATGCTCCTGTAGGTACACGTCCACATCCCCAGCTATAGTACATGCTCCTGTAGTTACATGTCCACATCCCCAGCTATAGTATATGCTCCTGTAGTACACGTCCACATCTCAGTTATAGTATATGCTCCTGTAGTTACATGTCCACATCCCCAGCTATAGTATATGCTCCTGTAGTACACGTCCACATCCCCAGCTATAGTATATGCTCCTGTAGGTACACGTCCACATCCCCAGCTATAGTATATGCTGCTGTAGATATATGTCCACACCCCTAGCTATAGTATATGTTCCTGTAGGTACACGTCCACATCCCCAGTTATAGTATATGCTCCTGTAGGTACACGTCCACATTCCCAGCTATAGTATATGCTCCTGTAGGTACACGTCCACATTCCCAGTTATAGTATATGCTCCTGTAGGTACACATCCACATCCCCAGTTATAGTATATGCTCCTGTAGGTACACGTCCACATTCCCAGCTATAGTATATGCTCCTGTAGGTACACGTCCACATCCCCAGCTATAGTACATGCTCCTGTAGTTACATGTCCACATCCCCAGCTATAGTATATGCTCCTGTAGTACACGTCCACATCTCAGTTATAGTATATGCTCCTGTAGTTACATGTCCACATCCCCAGCTATAGTATATGCTCCTGTAGTACACGTCCACATCCCCAGCTATAGTATATGCTCCTGTAGGTACACGTCCACATTCCCAGCTATAGTATATGCTCCTGTAGGTACACGTCCACATTCCCAGCTATAGTATATGCTCCTGTAGGTACACGTCCACATTCCCAGCTATAGTATATGCTCCTGTAGGTACACGTCCACATTCCCAGCTATAGTATATGCTCCTGTAGGTACACGTCCACATCCCCAGCTATAGTACATGCTCCTGTAGTTACATGTCCACATCCCCAGCTATAGTATATGCTCCTGTAGTACACGTCCACATCTCAGTTATAGTATATGCTCCTGTAGTTACATGTCCACATCCCCAGCTATAGTATATGCTCCTGTAGTACACGTCCACATCCCCAGCTATAGTATATGCTCCTGTAGGTACACGTCCACATTCCCAGCTATAGTATATGCTCCTGTAGGTACACGTCCACATTCCCAGCTATAGTATATGCTCCTGTAGGTACACGTCCACATTCCCAGCTATAGTATATGCTCCTGTAGGTACACGTCCACATTCCCAGCTATAGTATATGCTCCTGTAGGTACACGTCCACATCCCCAGCTATAGTATATGCTCCTGTAGTTACATGTCCACATCCCCAGCTATAGTATATGCTCCTGTAGTTACATGTCCACATCCCCAGCTATAATATATGCTCCTGTAGGTACACGTCCACATCCCCATCTATAGTATATGCTCCTGTAGGTACACGTTCACATCCCCAGTTATAGTATATGCTCCTGTAGGTACACGTCCACATTCCCAGCTATAGTATATGCTCCTGTAGGTACACGTCCACATTCCCAGCTATAGTATATGCTCCTGTAGGTACACGTCCACATCCCCAGTTATAGTATATGCTCCTGTAGGTACACATCCACATCCCCAGTTAAAGTATATGCTCCTGTAGGTACACGTCCACATCCCCAGCTATAGTATATGCTCCTGTAGTACACGTCCACATCTCAGTTATAGTATATGCTCCTGTAGTTACATGTCCACATCCCCAGCTATAGTATATGCTCCTGTAGTACATGTCCACATCCCCAGCTATAGTATATGCTCCTGTAGGTACACGTCCACATTCCCAGCTATAGTATATGCTCCTGTAGGTACACGTCCACATTCCCAGCTATAGTATATGCTCCTGTAGGTACACGTCCACATTCCCAGCTATAGTATATGCTCCTGTAGGTACACGTCCACATTCCCAGCTATAGTATATGCTCCTGTAGGTACACGTCCACATCCCCAGCTATAGTATATGCTCCTGTAGTTACATGTCCACATCCCCAGCTATAGTATATGCTCCTGTAGTTACATGTCCACATCCCCAGCTATAATATATGCTCCTGTAGGTACACGTCCACATCCCCATCTATAGTATATGCTCCTGTAGGTACACGTCCACATCCCCAGTTATAGTATATGCTCCTGTAGGTACACGTCCACATTCCCAGCTATAGTATATGCTCCTGTAGGTACACGTCCACATTCCCAGCTATAGTATATGCTCCTGTAGGTACACGTCCACATCCCCAGTTATAGTATATGCTCCTGTAGGTACACATCCACATCCCCAGTTAAAGTATATGCTCCTGTAGGTACACGTCCACATCCCCAGCTATAGTATATGCTCCTGTAGTACACGTCCACATCTCAGTTATAGTATATGCTCCTGTAGTTACATGTCCACATCCCCAGCTATAGTATATGCTCCTGTAGTACATGTCCACATCCCCAGCTATAGTATATGCTCCTGTAGGTACACGTCCACATTCCCAGCTATAGTATATGCTCCTGTAGGTACACGTCCACATTCCCAGCTATAGTATATGCTCCTGTAGGTACACGTCCACATTCCCAGCTATAGTATATGCTCCTGTAGGTACACGTCCACATTCCCAGCTATAGTATATGCTCCTGTAGGTACACGTCCACATCCCCAGCTATAGTATATGCTTCTATAGGTACACGTCCACATTCCCAGCTATAGTATATGCTCCTGTAGTTACATGTCCACATCCCCAGCTATAGTATATGCTCCTGTAGTACACGTCCACATCTCAGTTATAGTATATGCTCCTGTAGGTACACGTCCATATCTCAGTTATAGTATATGCTCCTGTAAGTACACGTCCACATCTCAGTTATAGTATATGCTCCTGTAGTACACGTCCACATCTCAGTTATAGTATATGCTCCTGTAGGTACACGTCCACATCCCAGCTATAGTATATGCTCCTGTAGTTACATGTCCACATCCCCAGCTATAGTATATGCTCCTGTAAGTACACGTCCACATCTCAGTTATAGTATATGCTCCTGTAGTACACGTCCACATCTCAGTTATAGTATATGCTCCTGTAGGTACACGTCCACATCTCAGTTATAGTATATGCTCCTGTAAGTACACGTCCACATCCCTGACTATACAAGGCTAGTTATTATTTTGTATTAGGACTGACAGAAATGGACTGTAAATCCTATATATCAGGAGGCATTTCACAGGCCGCCATAAATTGTGCTCTGCTTCTTAGGTCACTTTCTTCTGACTTAATCTTGGTGTGTGTGTGGGGGGGTCAGATAATAATTCAGTCCGAGCACATTCTTAAAACCAATAAAAATTTGATGCAGTGATCTACGGTTTCAGACACCACATGCCCACCTTCAAGTCACCATAAATTACCGGCCTGCTCTCCATTAACCCTTGCAGTCCTACCTGGACCCCCCCCCCCCCCTTCCTCTGCAAGCCTATAGCCCATAGGATGCCAGATGTACGAAGAATACCTTTTTGAGATAGTTGAGGATTCTGTAACCATGGCAACAGCTCGATCGCCAAAAGCCGAGTTTAATCTCTGAGCTTGATTTACTAATGTGAAGAGTAATTTACTGACGTCAGAGAAAGGATTGCATTGATTATGGGCTTTAGCTTTTCATTATTATGATACCCACTAAAGCATAAGTGTCGCCTTAAATGTGAAAAATAAATTGTCGGAGGTTGTCACCGGCATAATTGCTACATCCATTTTCTTAATAGGCTATTACAAAATACCGTAAGTTAGTGATTTACTTAAAACGCGCAGATGATGTTCAGTGTTTGTTCTCATTCTGGTCGCTCATCTCCATACAGGAACGCATCAATGGGCTAATTCGTTCATTCATTTTTTAAGACTGTGTCATTTCAAAATACTCGGTCATAATAGTAATAATGATTATGTTACAGGCCAGGGCCAGACTATGTGGGAAAGGCTCAAAGCCCGTGGCTATAGGGTGTCCATGGACGCCCATGTCTGTTATAGTAACTACTTGCATCCTCCATGTAATAACAGTTCTGGAGCATCTATCCTTATGACTCTATGTTGTGCCATTCCTCTTTTATTCCCACTAGAAATTACAAATGAATTACTAGCAGTTTACAATGAAGGTTCAGCTGGGTGTTACCAGTTGGGGGTGTGTCCCTCTACTGTCCGACACTATCAAATCAGTGCTGCCATGAAGTTTCAACTGGGTGTTACCAATTGGTGAATGTCTCTCTAAAGACTGACACTATCCAACCAGGGCTGCCAATGGTAGATTGTGCAAGGATACCCCTTCCACCAACTGGTAACACCCATCTGGACCTTCACGGCAAACTGCTAGTAACTTATTAATAACTGCTATCAGGAATAATAAAGGACTGGCACATCATAGAGGCATACGATTAGATGCTCCAGAATTATTACATGGGGGGAGGGGGTTGCAAGTAGTTACTAAAATAGACATGTCAGAAAGGCATATTAGCAGATGTGTCAACTCACCTAATTTTACTGGGGGTCACCCTATTTTTTAGGTTGCCCTACATAGGCCCACTCCACATTTAAAAACTCCAATACATGGTAGCCTGAATACTTAAATTCCTCGCCCTCAGCTGTTGTTCAGCTCCAGGCGCCTCTGCACTGGGTCCTTCCACAGTCCAGTATCAGGACGTACTAGCCTGTGACAGGAGAGTGATGCCCTGGGAGTCATATCCCCTCATGCAAGAGGTTGATGGCTTTTGCGCATGAGTATGTTGTGAAACACACTGTGTAAATGGAGAAATTGCACACTTTTTGTTATTTTATGTACCTGGCATGAGAGTAAATTGCCAGAGACATGGCAAAAGTTGAGCCGAGTCAGGAGTCAGGCCAGAGGTCATGGCTGAGGCATTGCTAGTGAGAAAGCTGCTCTGGATTATAGTCAGCATAGAAACAGGACAGCACCACTTATTGACATGTATTAGTCCATGATATGGCGGTGGTGCTCGCAGTGTCAGGCCCCGACCTTAGGGCTCCCTTAGTTACCAGAAGAGATTTGAAGAAACCGCAGCACTCCCAATCTTGAATCCAATCTTGTATTTATTAGCACCAAAAAAATAGCAACGTTTCAACACCAAGGTCTTTTTCAAGCTATAGCTGCTCTAGATTACCATTAGTGGTGCCTTCAGAGATTTGTGGTCAGTAGACATGGAGATCAAGCGAGATCTGAGAAACACTGCAGGCGTGGTAAGAGCCAGCTAACTCCTGTGTGATAGCTAGCTAGCAAGTGGAGGTGGGTGAAGTTCGGTGATTGGTGCACCATCTCGAGGCTGATAAATGGTCAGAACAACTGGGCAATGCGATAGAGAGGGTAGCCTGGGATACAGCTTATACCACCTAGTCCCTGCACCCTAAATCAGAAAAGGACATGCGAAAGAGCCAGAACATACAGAGAGAGTAATCAGCTTGTTACAAGTAATGCCCTTAATGGGGTGGCTAAAGTCTTACCAAACTGATGAGCATTTATGAGCTTTTAGGAGTTGCGGATCCAGCTCCCTGTTGGATTCAGTGGGAAGCAGAGAGTCTGCTAGTCTGAAAATGCCTTAAAACTGAAAGCTGAGGAATAAAACAGTTGAATTTTTTTTTTAAAGTGCAAAGGAAAAATAATTGTTAGCTCAAATTAAGTAGAATGCACTAATAAAACAAAATTGCCCCCAGTGTCCATACCCTTGTACACCTTTAGGGGGAATTTTTTTTATTATTGTACTAATTTTGAGCTAAAAATATTTTTTCAATTGGTCTTTATTAAACATAGCTGAGATGCTCTAGTAGCAACTTCTGAATTTTCTCTCTTTCCCGTCACCTGGGGAGCTGGCGGGCTCCTTATCTCTGCTCTCTGACATTCTAAACACTCATTACAGCTCAGTTCTTATCTTACTGATAAGAATGTGGTTTAAATAAGTGTTTATGACCTCTCAGTAGTTTAGAGATAAGGGCTATTAGATGACGGCACAAAGTGAAAGTACCAGTCACACAGTTAGAAAAACTGTTAACCCTTTGTGACAGAACGGCTCAATATTTTAAATAAAGGCCAATTAAAAAATATGATTTTTAGTCAAAAATGAGTAAAATGCAATCATAAAGAAAATTGCCTCCGAAGGTGTCTATAGCCTTTAAGTCTGCTCCCCTTTATTTTTTACATGGCCTAGACTAACCTGAAAAAGCTACTAACAGCAAGTTTTACCGTAATACTTCTAATATTTTATAATGCGTGGAGAAGAAATACAAGAAAAACTACAAAGTCAATTTTTGCACCGCTGATTGATAGACTTAGTATATTAAATTAATATGTAATGAGACCAGGACCTCTGTACATGTAATTACTTAGCATATTTACTTCTCTAACTATGTCACTGTGACATCATCATCAGGGGGTGTGGCTCTTTAGGAGGCAAAATGACTCCCTGTACAAAATACGAACCCGCTCCGATATTTGATAAATATTCCGCCTTTTGTCTAGCTGGAGGGGCAGCTGTTCCTCTGATGAGAGGCGCTCGGTCTCCCCCGGCCTAACTTCTACTTAACAGGAACTGAAAGGGAAAATAATGTATGGGGGAGTGTTAAATTATTAATTTCATAGCCGAGATATTGATTCTTCCTGTGTGAAAATGACAAATGGCGCTGAGCAGTCACTGATTCCTATTAAAGCGATGATGAGAATAGTAGGCTGCTGGATGGCTAAAGGTTTTAGTTTAGGTATTTTTATAGCTAAACATCCATCACCATCTAACAAGCAAATGATGAAAAATCTCACCCCACTAACAATTCTTTCTCCTTGACTTTTATTTGCAGTCTACGAAATATATATAAAAAGGGATACGTGGAAAATCATGCGCTGGGATTATTTTTTTTCTCGCCCCCTCGTGTGCATTTTCCAGGCCAATTACTATTATTTTTTTTTTTACTTTTTGTGCAAAAATATTGACATAAGAGAAATCATGGCTACAAAATGGACCACTACCAGAAATAGCGGCTGTTATCCCTTTATTAACGAGGAAGCAGAAGAACGAGGCTTAGACTTAACCTTTTCACCACCATACGAAGATATCACACAATCGCTCCGGAATGTCACGCTAATATTTGGCACGTCGTGTCGCAAAGGAGAGCGCCATAATATAGTGCCCTGCCAATCACACCAACTGGTATGGTCAGTTTAGTAAATCTGTGACAATTTGGTTTGCTATGGCCAACAACTGCACGTTTCTGTTGTACCCTGTCTATGTAAATAAGCCACATTTTATTTATTTTTTTACATAGAAAACAATATTTCAAGTGATAAAATTGACTATACGCATTAGCGTCCGAAACCTGCTGGAGGGCCTGTCAACTCTCCTCCATCGAAGGAACAGAAGGATCAGGTATTTAGATTTGGGAGATAAGCCACCAAAAGATGTACTTCCCTTTCTTCGTTAAGAACACATGCATGCTCAGCTGAGCCGAGAGTGCGTATGCGTGGGGGGATTGGGAAGGATAGCTGTCTAAAATGTATGGCTAACTTAAAGGGGTTGTCTCATCGGAGACATTGGTGGCATATCGCTAGGATATGCCATCAATGTCAGATAGGTGCGGGTCCCACCTCTGGAACCCGCACCTATCTCCAAAGCGCTCTTCATTCATGTCCATGGGAGTTCTGAAAATAACTGAGCAAGTGCTCTCGGCTATTTTCGAAAGGCCCATAGGAGTGAATGAAGATCATACCGTGTAAACGTGGCCACTGCTCCATTCACTTTCTGTGGGGCTGACGGCTATTATCGGCAGTCCCATTAAAATTAATGGAGGGAAGCTGCGCATGCGTGGCTGCTCTGCGCTCACTTCAGGGGTCCCTTTCTGGAGGTAGGTGCAGGTCTCAGAGGTGGGACCTGCATCAATCTGACATTGGTGGCCTATTCTAGCAATAAGCCACCAATAAGTATATCAGATGAGACAGCCCCTTCATGAGGGCACTGTAGCAAAATGATATCCTCCCTACTAGGGCTGTCTCGCACAACCATATCCACCTACCCAAGGACATGTTCTGTTCCTTTTTTTTGCGTATGATTTTGGCTTGCGCGTCTTCTTACTGACGTTTTCCATTTCAGCTTCAGTAACCCCTGCCAGCTAGGTGTTATCACCAGGAGAAGCTTCAGCCGCCCTACAGGGACAACGTGGTATTACATGCCATCCATTCATATGAATGGCCAACCAAGCCGGGCCCCCCAGAGCAAGTCGCTGGTTGTAAGCTGCTTTTCAACTCTGGGTCATAGAGAGGGGTCCCTTTAAGCATTAGGGAGACTATTGCATCAAGTACATGCCTAAATGGCACATGTGCATTAGGAGCACTAACTAACTTTTTTTTTCTCTTATCTTGCATTTTTTATATGCTGAAATTGAAAAAAAAAAAAATATATATATAAAAAAAAAAAAAAAAAAAAAAGCGATAGCAGGAATGGCGGTGGTGCTTACATTTTGATGATGCCCTGGAGTTCTTGCCCAATGCCTTGTCCCCTATATCCCTCTATATTGACATTTTAGTGCTCCGATGCTAACATCTGGTTATATAGAGGTACGGCCACAGGGTGCAGTTTTTGAAGTCAAAATCAAGAGTGGCTTCTAAAGCTTCCGGCTTTGGCTTCCAAAAGTGCATCTGGTAACCTGACCAAGTGGCCGTAAAATAACATTAGACCAATTACTAGAATGCAAATGTGAACGTATGTCACAAAGTATAGAGTGACGATGCACCTGAACTGTGAGTTCACCCTATGGGGTGCAGAAGCCAGGCCACCCTATAATACTCACCGCTTTATTTTATTGCTATTTTTCTATCCGGTTTCTATTGCTCACAGCCAGGCATATTTGGAGGTTCCAATGTTATGTTTTACAGCCAGAGATTCTCCTAGGACTGCGGCTACCTAAATCTCTCATAAACCTTCCTGCCTTATGAAGGTGTAAGCACTTGGGCACTGGAAAATAAGCTGCTTTGGTAGAATGCCCCCTAAGTCAAAATGCTGCATTGCCATAAACAGCGATAGTTTATATAAGTGTAGAGGGCTGAGATAGACTGTTATCCATCACGTCTGTCTGTGGTCCCCAGCTATAGTGTGCCCAGTTTATGCAGTATACAAGCCCATGGCAGCGAAAGATATTGTGTATAATGTACTGGAAGATCATGTTCATTGCGTACAACCATTGTCAACAGGTGGTGGTATTATTATTATTATTATTAATTTGATATTTTAATACTATCATTTTTATTATTATTTTCTTCAGCATTTTTTGTAAAATAAGCTTATACCCATCACAAATATTTAGCTCATTTTGCAATTCCATTTTTTTTTTAATGCTATGCAATTTGGTCATGGGCGTTCAAATTTGTCAAAAGACCAAACAAAACTCATAATGGACCCCACTGAGAATCTGCCACCAGTGACCTCCCTATCAAACTGTCTGCATAGACACATGGCTGTGGTTCACCTGATTAAGACGCTGCTTTTCTTTTGTAGATCCGAGGCTTTGTTTTTGGGTTATGATACTTTTTCTTAATATGCAAATTATGCCTTTGGTGCAACAAGGGCGTCACCATTGCTCTTGTTGCACCCAGGCTCCCCTTCTTTCTTTGGACAGCTTCTCCCTCACTGCTTTGCCACTGTTTGGCCCTGTCAATCAAAGCAGTCACAGAAAGAAGCGTAGCTTGGGTGCAACAAGTGCAATGGTGACACCCTCATTGCTCCAAAGGCCTAATTTGCATATTAAGTAAAAGTATCATATCTTGGGAGCGAAGCCTCAGATCAGCAAAAGAAAAACAGCATTTTCATCAGCTGAATGACAGCTATGCGTCTATGCAAACAGTGTCACAGGGAGGTCGCTGGTGACAGATTCCCTTTAATGTACTTCACCTTTACTAAAGTGACCTCTATTCTGTTTTCAGGTCCAAAAGGAGGTCCAAATAGGTGATCACATTCTGTCTGCATGCAGCCACCACTAGGGGGAGCTATTTGCATATGGCTTTGAGAGTCTCATTGGAAAAGTGATCACATTCTGTCTGCATGCAGCCACCACTAGGGGGAGCTATTTGCATATGGCTTTGAGAGTCTCATTGGAAAAGTGATCACATTCTGTCTGCATGCAGCCACCACTAGGGGGAGCTATTTGCATATGGCTTTGAGAGTCTCATTGGAAAAGTGATCACATTCTGTCTGCATGCAGCCACCACTAGGGGGAGCTATTTGCATATGGCTTTGAGAGTCTCATTGGAAAAGTGATCACATTCTGTCTGCTTGCAGCCACCACTAGGGGGAGCTATTTGCATATGGCTTTGAGAGTCTTATTGGAAAAGTGATCACATTCTGTCTCCTTGCAGACACCACTAGGGGGAGCTATTTGCATATGGCTTTGAGAGTCTCATTGGAAAAGTGATCACATTCTGTCTCCTTGCAGCCACCACTAGGGGGAGCTATTTGCATATGGCTTTGAGAGTCTCATTGGAAAAGTGATCACATTTTGTCTGCATGCAGCCACCACTAGGGGGAGCTATTTGCATATAATTTGGGTCTGTTTAGAAAAATACTGCAGATCTGATATTGCGTTGCGTTGCGTGCATATTTGCATCAGATTATGCTGCAGAGTCACATAGTGAAGCAGTTCTGCAGTGGGAATCTGTACGGCCAAGCCGCAGCAGGTTCTCTATCTCTGAACTCATAATTATTTTTCATTGACAGTTAATTATGTCATGAAGTTGGTTCCCCTTACAATTTGTCCCATCCCCCCCCCTTTCTCCCTGGTAGAACATGGATTGACCATAGGGCAGATACCCCTCACATGGGGCGTCTCTTTGGCCTCCTATTGCAATGAGAGTCTTATGGTGGGGAATGGACTCTGCCTGTCTGGTCGCCCTCTGCCACCGAGCCTGATGATGTGTGAGAGGGGCTTAAAGGGCTGTTCTGGAGCTGTCAGCCTAAGATATAGATATGGACCAGATTACAAATTGCACAGAGAGCGGCAGAGAGGGGAGCCATCAATAAGGCAATTTCTAATGTCATAACAGCTGTGCTTTTTTTTCCTCTCTTTTTTTTTTTAGCACGGCACCTTTCAAAAATTTCCTTCTGAAAATGCTACAGCCGACCATTAGGGCTGGATTGTGAATTTAATGGATCTCGTACAAATAATATTCCATCGGAATGGAAAAGGTTGAAGCCACCGAAGACAGATGAAGCCATAAACACGTATAATTGAGAATCAAAGACCGATAAATTTTAAACTGCTATTCATTTTGCCTCTTAGATGATGATCTATGAGTTAGAGCTGCCGGGAAAATGGAGGAGATTACTCGGGGAAAATTATAACAATAAATTTTCCAAACATACACCTTGATTATGCTTCGATTTTTTGGAGGCTAGGATTGCTGAGGAGCTCGCTGGCTAAATGGCTCCATAAAGCAGAGGGTGTGCAGTGTGCTGGGAGCAGCCACAGCCTGCAGGGGAGATTCTCTCCGGGAAGCAGCCCTGTAATTTATGGCAGCACAAAAGCCAGTCAGATCAGGCCTCCATATCCCATCAAAAGGAACGCAATTCATCAAACTCTAGTTAACAGCTTGAAACGCATAAACCGGACCTGCTAATAGCTTTCCAATTTATTAGATTGATAGACTAATGTCTTCCCGGGGGAAGAATTGCAAAAAAACAAAAAATGATTACCCCTATCAGGATCGCTGTCCCTCCACCCCCTGCTTAATTTAGGCAGACACCCTGCTTTTTTGGGGGGGATCATTCCATAGTGTTACGCCTCATAACATCTGTTAAAGGTGGCGCCTTCCTCATCCATATTGACTTGGTGACAACTGCTCAGCCTCAAAATAACCGAAATTACTTTTTTCACAATTTTTTTTTTAAATACACACAAAACAATTTAAAAAAAGTTGAAAATTTGCATTAAAAACCCACCCCCGCCCATTTAGTAGTCCCCCGCCCATGCACAGCGCCAACCAAAACCCAGTGCCGCGGAGGTACTGCAGCTCAGCCCCAATCACTGGCACGTCGTTTTTTTTTTAGTAAACATGAAATAAACATCTTTTCTTCGAAATCGGCATTGTGCGGTCCCTCTCTTATTCTTCCTAGAAATGTATTAATAAACTGACGAGGCCGGGTTCACATCGCTGTTTTGTTTTCCGTTTTTCTGATCCATCAGAAGAACATAAAAAAAATAATAATAATCCTTTATTTTGAGCATCCATTGTGCCTATTTAGCGTCTGTTCCGTCTGAGCTCCGTTATTTTTAGCGGGGTAGAAAAAGTCCTGCATGGAGGACTTTCGCTCTCGTCAAAAATTACAGATCTCAAAATAAGCACAGCGGATGCTGAAAATAAAGGATTTGTTTTATTAATTTTTTAAAATTTTTCTGTTCTTCTGAACAGAAAACAGAACGGTGATGTGAACCCGGACTAACTGAGTCTTAACCATTTCCAGCTGCCAATGGGAACTAGAACAGCCGGTTATCGATGTACGATTCCTACATTTCCAGGAGGAATAACATAGGAATGTCTGTGAAGGTTCTCATTTATCCAGGTCATGGTATATCTGTAAAGAATAAATCAAGGCAACTGGACGTACTGTAGATTTCTTGAAAACGTTTCACTCGTTCTTCCAAAGAGCTTTCTCAATTCTGAGTGACTGTACAAAAGAATTGAGAAGGCTCGTTGGAAGAACGAGTGAAACGTTTTCAAGAAATCTACAGTACGTCCAGTTGCCTTGATTTATTCTTTACAGATATAACATAGGAATGGGACAGCGGTCTAAGAAAATAGACTCCAGACTTGATGGAGGAAGCCAAGTAGGGACTAACACAGAAGAGCTGACCGGTCCTTGATGGTCGTTCATGGCTTAGGCCGGGTTCACATCACCGTTTATTTTTCCGCTTTTCTTATCCGTCAGAAGAACAGAAAAAAAAAAAACTTATCATGTAATTAAAGCATCCACTATGCACACTTGGCATCCGTTTTAGCCATTTCCAACTGAGATCCGTTAACCGTGATGCATGCAGGATTTTTTTTTTCTGTCTAAAATTACAGATCTCAGACGGCAATGACTGAGGCCTCTTGCACACAACAGTATTTTTTCACGGTCTGCAAAACGGGGTTCCGTTGTTCCGTGATCCGTGTCCGTTTTTTCTTCCGTGTGTCTTCCTTGATTTTTGGAGGATCACCAAGACCAGAAAAGTGAAAAAAAAATCCAAGCCAAGTTTGCTTTGAAAATGATAGGAAAAAAACGAACACGGATCACGGACGCAGATGACAATCTTGTGTGCCTCCGTGTTTTTTCACGGACCCATTGACTTGAATGGGTCCGCGAACCGTTGTCCGTCAAAAAAATAGGACAGGTCATATTTTTTGGACGGACAGGAAACACGGATCACGGACGCGGATGACAAACGGTGCATTTTTCCGAGTTTTCAACGGACCCATTGAAAGTCAATGGGTCCGCAGAAAATCACGGAAAACGGAACAACGGACACGGATGCACACAACGGTCGTGTGCATGAGGCCTAAAACAGATGCAAAATGTACAAATGGATGAATAAGGCTACTTTCACACTGGCGTTTTGGCTTTCCTTTTGTGAGATCCGTTCAGGGCTCTCACACGCGGTCCAAAACGGATCAGTTTGCCTTCTAATGAGGATCCGCTCAGAATGCATCAGTTCTCCATTTCACTTTGGAGACGGACACCAAAACGCTGCTTGCACAATGTAAGTTAATGGGGACGGATCCGTTTTCACTGACACACTCTGGCACAATAGAAAACGGATCCGTCCTCCATTGACTTTCAATGGTGTTCAAGACGGATCCGTCTTGGCCATGTTACAGATAATACAAACTGATCCGTTCTGTACGGATGCAGACGGTCGTATTATCTGAACGGATCCGTCCATGACGGATCCGCACAAAACGCGAGTGTGAAAGTAGCCTTAATTACATGATCCGTTTTTGTAAATGTATTTTTCTGTTCTTTCTGAAGTACGGAAAAATTAACAGTGATGTGAACCTGGCTTTATACGATGCTGTAATTCATATAATCAATGGCGCTGATAGGTGACCTCCCATTATATATATATATACACATATATCAGTAAATACGCGCACAGCATCTCAGTAAATATTCCATACTTTTTAGAACAAGTTACCAAATGCAGGCCTTTAACCTCTTCATTGCTGCAGGCGTGAAGCCTAAAGCCTCATTCACACGTCCGTGCTCAAATCCATAAGCAGGTGGTTAGTGATGCATCCGTGAAGCTGTCCGTGAAGGATCCGTGTTGGGTCCGTGTGTCCGTTTTTTGCTGTCCGTGTGCCATCCGTATTTCACTGACACTGAACAGCTGAAAAATAATTTTCAAAGAATTTCTTCTTAATGATCCGTGCAACTCGGGTATCCGTGGTTTTCACGGACCCATAGACTCTAATGGACGTAATGGATCCGTGAACACGGACAAAACGGAGCATGCTTCCGTGCGAAAAAAATGGACCCATTAAAATGAATAGGGAGAACACGTACAGCACATGTCCGTGAAACACTGACGTGTGAATGAGGCTTAAAGGAACTGTATTTTAGCTGCCTGATATTGTGCCGAGCAGAACAGATGTACATGACCTTTAAACCTCAGATACAACAACCATTAATCACGTGCAGAGATCTCAGAATCGGCCGCTGTGTGAACAGGGCTCATTTAATACCATAATACATGTGACAGTCATCACAGATACGGGTCCTATCAATTATACAGCATGAGCCACGTAGGCGGATGAAGTGAAGGTGCTCATACCAACGCTAAATATTATTTAAAGGGACTTTCCAATTAAAAAAGCCATAGCTGTTCCCGGGAAAGCTGGATGACACGACCCACAAAGCCATCATCACAGCCTGCATAAGGATTTTAACCCAACAAATTTCAGAAAACCATCATCCCCCCCCCATATGATTTTATAACTAGTCAGGAATCAGGGAAATTTAGGTAACAGCCCATTGTCATGGCGCCGGCGGCCATACAGGTTAACACCCCCAGAAACAGATATAACGAGAAAATGGCTGATCTTAAAACAACTTGACGTGAGAGCAACTTAGAGACGTGAAGGTTGTCCCATAACTGGGATGGTTATGTGAAAGGCAGGATAATAGGGGTTATACTTATTTATTTGGTGCTTTATAAAGCATTATCAGAGTTGTGCTTCCTGGTGGTCAGGAAAAAGTCAGAAGACAGCCACTGCCCCCTAGTGTCAGGGAGAGGTTTTGCAGGCCAGAAATAAGCCGCCGCTTCTTCTCCCTCCTTGTGTTGATTCTCAGATCATTAATTTCAATTATCTAGTTCCTTATTATTTATATAGCACTAAAATATTCAACATCGCTGCACACCAATGATGATCAATGACCTCAGCCCATGTACCGCACACAATTTGCTGTGATTGTGGAGTTTAATACAGTATTTAAAGAAGATGCATAGGCTATATATATATATATATATATTATATATACATATATAAAAAAAAACTAATCCTGCAACAACCATATATACACTAAAAGAGCATCTGTCAGCAGTTTTGTCCCTATGACACTGGCTGACCTGTTACATGTGCATTTGGCAGCTGAAGGCGTCTGTGTTGGTCCCATGTTCATATGTGTCCGCATTGCTGAGAAAGATGATGTTTTAATATATGCAAATTAACCTCTAGGAGCAACGGGGGCGTTGTCATTACACCTAGAGGCTCTGCTCTCTCTGCAACTGCCATGCCCTTTGCATTTTGATTGACAGGGTCAGCCAGTGTAAGGCCTCTTTCACACAACCTTTTTTTTTTTTTTTCATTTACGGGCCGTTTTTTTTGCGTTCCGTATATGGTCCGTATACGGAACCATTCATTTCAATGGTTCTTAAAAAAAAACCGGAATGTACTCCGTATGTATTCCGTTTCCGTTTTTCCGTTACGTTGAAAGATAGAACATGTCCTATTATTGCCCGCAAATCAATTTCCGTGGCTCCATTCAAGTCAATGGGTCCGCAAAAAAAAACCCGGAACAGATCCGGAAATGCATCTGCATGTTTTCCGTATCCGTTCCGTTTTTGCAGAACCATCTATTGAAAATTATATGCCCAGCCAAATTTTTTCTATGTAATTACTGTATACTGTATATGCCATAGGGAAAAACGGAACAGAAACAGAAACACAATGGAAACAAATAACGGAACAACGGATCCGTGAAAAATGGACCGCCAAAACTCTAAAAAAGCCATACGATTGTGTGAAAGAGGCCTAAATGTGATCACACCTGGCCCTGTCAATCAAAGTGCCCCCTTCCCCACCCACGCCACGTCCCCTTTTTTAGACCTGGCGTGAGCAGGGAAGAGGCGCAGATGCATCCACAAATCCCCTTTGCGGCCAAATCTGCGACAGATATACGCCAAAAATTGGCACATACCTAATAATAAATGACTCCGCATATTTCTAGGAGACTGTAAAAACGTCTGAAAGAGAGTATGACGGCAGGACCAGACTACGTGGTAGCTTTCTGTAGTCTGTTACCATGGAGATGAATAGGTCTGTAGAACTGTAGACACTAGAGGATTTCTTTTCAATGATGTCTGTTTGCAACATTGTTTCAGTTTAGACCCATTGGAACAATGATATAAAATGGTTGCAAAAGTGCCCATAACCTTTAAGGATGCACCAAGACACATAAGAGTATATTTATCAGCGCAATAGATCGATTATACTGTGAATTAAAATGGCGCCAACATGTACATGCAAATCTGCAGTTATATTCTTACATTTACAGGAAAAAAACCATCTTCAGTCACCATTAAGGGCGACCTGTCAAGCTCTACAGACTTGTCTGTTTTGTGAAATACTTGTGCTCCACGTGTTTTCTTAAGAGGCTGCGCTGTTTAAATCCTCTGTTATCCCTCCTGGAAATATATGAATAAACTGACAACTGGCCATTACCAATCCTCTCCACACTAAGGGCTCATTCACACGACGGTGGTTTGGTTCCGCATCCGAGCCGCTTTTTTTAGCTTCAATGGGGCCACTCCGTGTGCTGTCCGCATCCGTTGCTCCGTTCCGTGGCCCCGCAAAAATGATAATCCTGGTCCTGTTCTTGTCGGTTTTGCGGACAAGAATAGGCATTTCTATAAAGGGCCGTCCGTTCCGCAAATTGCGGAGGGCACACGGGCGGCATCCGTGTTTTGCAGATCCGCAGTATGCGGACCGCAAAATACAGCACGTTCGTGTGAACAAGCCCTAAGGTGCATCCCTTCACCGCCTGAGGCCAAGTTCACACGAACGTGTGTGACCCGTGCCTGTGCTGCGACCCGCAAATTGCGGGGCGCAATGCACGATTGCCGGCCGTGGGTCAGCCGCATCGGATCGCGGACCCATTCACTTTAATGGGTCCGCGATCTGCCCGTTCCGCAAAAATATAGGACCTGTTCTATCTTTTTGCGGAACGGAAGTACGGGACGCAAACCCACGGAAGCACTCAGCAGTGTTTCCGAGTGGTCCCGTTCCGTGCGGCCGTTCCGCAATTCCAGATTTGCAGACCCATTGAAGTGAATAGTTCCGCATCCTTGATGCGGCATGCGCACGGAAGTGTGGCCGTGTATTGCGGCCCGCAATTTGCGGGCCGTATCATGGCCACGGATCACACACGTTCGTGTAAACAAGCCCTAAGGTGCATCCCTTTGCCGCCTGACACTGTCAGCATTGACCAGACAATGTCAGGCTATGTCGGGGCACTGTATATCGACGACGTAATATACAGTTGTCAATTTATTCATATATTTCTAGGAGGAATAACAGAGAGGAACAGCCCAACGTAGAAATATAAGTAAAGATGCTCAAGGGTTGTCATTTTAAGGGGAACGTGAGTATTTACTAAAGCAGACATGTCATGGGGATGAACACGTCTTCCTTGAATGCTATGTGTGAACCCATCATAAAGATTTCTTCATATTCTCTTTAGATAATGCAAAAATATATACATTGCTGAATCTCAGCTGCATTGTGGGAATTCGGCCTAACAGCTAAAAATTGCCGTTGACCGCTCTAAAGATTCATCTACAAAAATGGTGCAGTCGACAAATCCAACAGAAGAAAGAGAACGCGCGACTGAGAAAAAGATTTCGGAATATTCCCCCTGACTGAGAAGGGGTTAACGTGTTTTGTAGATTCTCTGGCTCAAAAATAAATTCCCTCATATTGGCTCGTTTAAGAATGAAATTACTCTTAACTCCCCTTGTTCCCTCGCCCAGCCTCTCGTTTCCCTGATTTATAGAATGGCTTTTTTTTTTTCTCCTGGTGCTCGGCCGTATTTTATTTTTATCCTTATGCATTTTATCGGCATCGGGCTCCTCAAGCATTTCCCGGTGAGGGATCCCCAGTGTGTTTCCCCAATTTATTTCAGCATTACGTTCTGAAAGCTTTTGCATGCTCAGTTAACTCCCCCACTTTCTCTTGCTTTTAAACATTACACATGTGCAGGATATCTCCCAATCATTGTAATGTGGTGCATGATGGATGTATAGTGCTCCGTGCTGGCGACGGACCAGCCCGCTGCATGCACCTGTCTTTGGAGGACACAGTAACCTTCATGGGGGTGCATTAACTTTATGCAATATAAAAAATTTTGGGTTAAATATGCAGTGTTTTTTTTTGTTTTTTTTTGTTCTGTTTACTACACAAAAACTTGGGGTAAAAACCATAAAACGTTGCAACTTTTTATTTTTTTTACAGTCTTGGAAATGATGGTTACAGATTTTAAATAGAGATGAACAAACTGATTCTAAAGAAATCGGATTTGACCCAAATTTTGTTAAAATTTGAGTTGCATCTGAATCCAAATTTTTTTTTTCTTCTTTTAATTGGGACAAATTTGAGAGAGAGAGAGAGAGAGAAAGAAAGAGAGAAAGAAAGAGAGAAAAAGAAAGAGAGACCTCTTTTCAGGACATTTGGAGCACTTTAAATTTGGGTAGAATTGATTTGGACTCAATTTGAATCATTTAACCGAATTGAAGCTCTCGATTCGCTCATCGCTAATTTTGAACAAGCATCTAATGGGTTTCATGGGCAAGACCATACCTCCTAAGATGAAAAAAGTACCCTGCACACTATTTCAGTGGGAGAGAATCCACTCCCTGATGATCCATTGGGTTATTGTTCATGCTATGGTGGCCCAGTGGCTAAGTGTCCAATCCCTGATGATCCAATAGCATAGATTGCATACTACTGTGGCTCGGGCCCCGTGCTATTTTAACCTCTGGTGGTCCAACTGCCAAGCATTTCGTCTCTAGTGGTCCTGTGTCAAGTGTCCACATCCTGGTGAGCCAAAGGAAGAGCGTTCATACTATGGTGGCTCCAAGTCCATTCAGTCTTGGCACCAGGTGGCCCAGTGACCAAGCATGCCCTCTCTGGTGGTCCAGTGTCAAATGTCCACACTAGAGATGAGCAAATTTCATATTTTGAAATTCGTTCACGCTTCGTTTGGTGGTAAAAGCAGAATTGTGTTATGGATTCCGCTACCACAGACCATAACGCAATTCTATGACGGAATACATAACGGAATGCCTTTAGAAGCATTCCGTTATTCTTTCCGTCATAATAGAAGTCTATGGGCTGCAAAATGGATCCGTCCCGTTTCCATTATGCAGGGGAGTCCTGGTGGTCCGTGGTAACGGAATCCATAACCCAATTCTGCTTTTACCACCAAACGAAGCGTGAACGAATGGCATAACATGAAATTTGCTTCTCTCTAGTCCACACCTTTATGGTCTTGCAGACAGGGCTCAGTCCCTGGCATCCAGTAGACCTTTCTCCATGCTTCCTAGCTTACTTATTTCTACATTGGCAGAACGTGAGGGCAATCAAATGTCCCACCAAACATCTGTGTCAGGATCTGTCTTTTTCTAATGAACCTAATAATTAACAACCTTTCTCTATAACATAGGTATGGAATAAGCCCTTCTAATGGGACAACCCGTTTAACTCCACACATAGAAATTATTACACCAAGTAATGACATAGGATTAACCAGACCAGCAACATGCAACTACCTATGGCCGGTGTGTATAGCAGGGATTCTGGTATTTTGGTTGATGTTCTCCTGGCTCTCTTCTCAGTCCATCTCTCAGTTACCCTCAGAAGGGTTATTGATGAGGATGACATTGGGTTTTCAATTTCTCCTCAGCTGACCGGTCTGCAGAGCGCAGCTGAGTCCCCGGACTCCAATCAATAGAGGTCATGGATCAGTCACCGTTCCTCACTATCAATCCCTACACAGAGCCAAAACTTCAGCCCAGCTCATCGTAGCTTCGTAACCATAAGGATTTCATATACTGTACAGATAATAGGAGCAGCATCTACACTGTATGACAAGTCTCTTTGCATGTAGCTGGAGCATCCCTTGGATGTTCCAGGTGCATATATGCATTGACACCCAGCACCGATACGGGCAAAAGCAACAGAGCTCATCCATCCAGGCTGCTGTAGGTGCAGTAGATGCTGTGATGTCTACAGGTGCAGGAAGGCAGAGATGTCAACTTGGGGTGTCACCTTCACAGGGTGATACTCTAGCAGCGGGTTACAGCAAAAATTGAAGTGGCATTTTCAAGGGGCACGTGTGGCTACATAGACCCACTATATTAATAGCAGACTCCAGACCAGACCCCCAAATCCTACTTGTCAACTTTTGACTGGCGTGCTGTGGAAGACAGGAGAACATTATTTGGAGCAAATGCTCCCATTTCTGTAAACCATGCCCTTTTCTCGCAGAACCCTTTGCCATCAATGTATGCTTGGATGCAGGGGCTGCATCTGATTACAAAAGTTCATGGAGGGCTTTCTTCTTGGAGAAAGCAGACTCCCATGAGGAGCCTTGGAGATCTGCCAGATCTGTCTGGGAGCGTCCTGGACATTCCAGGGATAGTTATGACGTGTGCTCTAAATATATTCAGACCCCAGACTAGACCGCTAACTTTAAGAGGAGATTCATGAAAACTTCTGACTTGTCATAGTCATCGGTGGAGGTCTGGGTGCTGCGTCCTGTGCCCTTTTGGCTATGACAGGCCCATTGAAATCTATAAACCCATTTCCAGTTGGCAAGGAGAGGCTATCACAGCCAAAGGGGTAAAGGGGCTGAGCGCTTCTCCCCTTAATTTCAGTTATTGCAGGTGGGTCTCTGCAATCAGACCCCCATTGATCATCAACAACTCTGACATGTCACACGTTTTCTGAAATAACAATACGTGTATGGCTACACAGCGAAATTTTTTGTCATAACAGTCACTGGTGTCGCAATGCGGGATGCGGCGACAGTCGCAAAAAGCCTGATGGATTTTTTGCGACTGTGGCTTCGCTGTCACAGCATGTCACATGGCGACACAATTGACTAATATTACAAAAGATGTTGCATGACTTTTCAGCCACAAGACGTTGTACGACATATGTCGCCGTGTATAGCCCTGGCCTAAGGGTGGTGGCAGTGTTTTGGCAGTTTTTTGATCCAAAGCCAGAAGTTGATCTGGCAGATAAAGAAAGTATCAGTCCTTCCTTTATATTTTCCATTCCCATCCAACCCACTTCTGTCTTTGGCTCAAAAAGCTCCATCAAAAACTGCCACAAAAACCTATGCGTGACACCACCCAAGCTCAGATCCCAATTGAGACTAAAAATTAAATAAAAACCCAAACCAGACCACTTACCCTGGCTGTTGCTCAGGACACGGATCCTGAATAGGGATGAGCAAATCCATTTGTGCATCATAATGAGGTCTTCACCTGCTGCTGCTAAAGAGGCCCCTACCACACGACGGACCGGGCCGGACATCCTCACTCCTACACCGCCTCTCCGAGTCACAGTGCAACCGCAGGGGCTCAGCTGCTCATACTAGAGCAGCAACTCCGGTAGGCGCACATGAACAGTCCTTGCTCCTGGATCGGCAGAACAGCTCATCCCTAGTCCTGACTACTGCGAGAGAGTCATAATTTGGTACATTTTAGCATCCATGTTACACTTCAATATCCAAATCTCCTCCAACTCTTCTGAAACGGACAGAACACCGTAGGATCCTATGGTTTTCTAAGGACGATTGAGTAGCATTTTGCGGACCACACATGACCCGCCCTATTCTTGTCCGCAATTGTCGACAAGAATAGGATATGCTCTACCTTTTTTGCGGGGCCCCAGAACGGAACTACGGATGCGGACAGCACATGGTGTGCCATCCGCATCTTTTGCAGCCCCATTGAAATGAATGGGTCTGCACCCAGAACTACGGACATCTGAATGGACCCTAAATGTAAAGGCCTTAATAAGAAATAGATCCGAATATAAGTCCAATGCACCCAGCCATTTACTGGTGATTATCTGAATATACGGGGAAACTATGGATGTCTATGACGCGGTGGCGCATTGAGGGGCTCACCTTCAGTCACACGTCTATAACTGGTGTATGTGTGTTCTCTTGAAAGCCTTGATTCTTCCCAGGTCCCTAGTTATTACATTACATAGGAGAGTCCAGTGAAGGTCTATTGGGCTTATGTGCTTCTATGTGAAAGATACACAGGGATTTGTCACGCAGGGTTCAGTAAATGAAGAGTTTGGGCCTGGATTGATACATTTGATACAATGTGGCTAGGAGTGATGTACTCAGGCGCGCGGCCTCTCAGAGCATCACTCACGCGCCGTCTCCGCTGTGAACGCTGACAGCTGCGAGAAATACTCCCACTTTTCAAACTGTACAAATGGCACTTGGACACAGTAAGTCAATGGCGGACACCTCATTCAGAGTTTTAAAGCGAGCTCGCCACTCACCGGCGGCTCCTTCATCTTCTTTATTTGTGGAGCTGGCTTTAGTTCTCCTTCAGAATCAAATAAATACCAGCGTAATGGTTGGAAGGTGCCATTCCCATGGAAAATACGGCTAAACTCAGCCATAAGTCTTTCTTTTTCCACCCAGGTGGATTTATGAGCCGGGCACGGAGCGTGTCTCAGACAGTAACAGGATGTTTTACAGATTCCTGCATTTTGTCCTTAATCAGGATGCTTTACAGAGTCTTGCATTTGTCCTTAATCAGGATGCTTTACAGAGTCTTGCATTTGTCCTTAATTTGGCTGTCTGCTTTATTTTCCTGAAAGCAGTCAATACATTCAGGGAGAAAGGTCACAGCGAGCTCACAGGGACGGGGAATCACAATATACTACAACAGCCGTATCATTCACTTCACTCCGACAGAGGGCCACAATTCACACCCGGCAGGGGCCAGGGGGAGGAAGCGCACAGATTTATCACTTGTGCTCCCTTTAGATTTTTGTGCTAAATGTGAAGAGGGCTAACAACGTCCCCCGTAGCAGTGTCAGTCACACATCAGTGTATTGTTGGCAGATCCCGCTGTTTTTCATGAGGCCGGATGACAATCTAATGTGTATGGGGAGCTCCCGACTGTTCCAGTGACCAAAGAGCGTATGTGTATGAGCTGACGGGAAGGAGAGGGGATGGGAATTTATCAGAGACTGGTGTTTGCGCTACTTTTTGATATCCCCTGCACTATAGTAGGATGCTTTTAATTTATGACGAGGCGCAGGCACCTACTGGCAGTCCGTGGGCCTTAGGGTCCATTCACACGTCCGCATAAGCGGTCTGCATCCGTACCACAATTTTGCGGTACGGGTGCGGACCCATTCATTTCCAATGGGGCCGCAAAAGATGCCATGTGCTGTCTGCATCCACACTTCCGTTCCACGGCCCCACAAAAAATTGAACATGTCCTATCGTGACCGCAGCCACGGACAAGAGAAGGCATTTCTATCATAGAAACAACCAAGAAGCAGACTGGCACTACTGGGACTGCTCTGCATATGCTGGTGTCAGTGCTTGGGTCTCTAGTCCCACATAGTGGTGCTCTGTGTCTATAAAGGATCCATATGCAATGTGTAGTAGAGCATAATGCAGGGTCCCACATAGGTGTGTAAATGGGACACTTCAAACATCTTAATGTATATACATTTGTTTATTTGCATTTTTACGGTATTCTCTATTATCTGGCTGGCAATTTCATTAACATCCATTCGCCCCTAGGTGGTGCTAGCGAGGATAACAGCTAACTATAGCTTATGGACATGAGCACAAGTGACCAGGAGGAGCTTTCCGAGTGCCTGGACACAAATGGACAGTTAATGCGCAGAAATGTCCATATAACTAACTAAACCTTCTGGGTAGTAATGAAAACCAAAAACCTTTCTAGAAGAGTTTCCTCCCAAAGAATGAAGCAGATGTGTTTACCTGCCGTGAGGGGAACGCCCTTAAAGGATAACTCCTAAATAAATAGTTAATAGCATCTTTAGTGCCAGAGTGCTGTAGAGTGAACTTAGGATTACCACCAGGATCCTTGCCTGTAAAGTATCAGCGTTAGGCCCCATGCACACGGCCGTGTTTCACAGCCGTGTGCGGGCCGTGGAACCGCGGCCTGGATCCCTCCTGAGAGCAGGAGCGCACGGCGTCACTGGTTGCTATGACGCTGTGCGCTCCCTGCTGCCGGCACAGTACAGTAATACACTGGTATAGATCATACCAGTGTATTACTGTATTGCGGCGGCAGCAGGGAGCGCACGGCGTCATAGCAACCAGTGACGCCGTGCGCTCCTGCTCTCAGGAGGGATCCAGGCCGCGGTTCCACGGCCCGCACACGGCCGTGAACAACGGCCGTGTGCATGGGGCCTTAGAAGAATCCCTCCATTGACAACTGCCACTACCTGATAATAGGAATTACCAGTGAACTTATTATTATTATTGCCATAGAAAAAGCTTTCCATTGATGAACTGTACCAACTGTCCAGAGACTATTGTTTCTTCAGTAAATGTTCAACTGGTTTACAACCGACTCCTCATTCTTACTACTACTCTCAACATTTGCACCTAACGGTGCTGGCGTCACCAACCAGGGGCCCAGCCACAAAAGCACCTTACACCCATTACCATCAAGGGCACCTTAACTTCCATTTGGCTGGTGTTCCCTGTAACCGAGAGTGCCCCGGAGGATTTCGTCTTCCCATCCACGGTACACCAGCCCAGGGCGGCATCTGCTAACCATGAGTACATGAACTATTGTACCCATCGGCCCACCGTGAGCCTCACGTGTTTTCCCCTGTGGTTTGGTAGCGTTACAAGAATTGGCGTCACTACGAACAGGATATAAAATCCTCTGCGCCTTATGCAAACTGTATAAAGAACAGGATACAAAATCCTTTGTGCCATTGCCTTATGAGAATAAGCCCCACTTGTTTGCCTGAGAGACTGTCAATGTGCTTTAATGCAGTGCAAACTTTAAACGCTTTTATAGAGCTGCAGAACTGTCCACATATATTGAGAGTTGCATGGACATGCAGTACTAGTCACCTGTTGAACTGCAGTGTTAAAACTGAAAAAATTGTGAATATTTCTGTGTCGCTATCACTGCTTGCTGTCAGTGAAGGGACTTTTGCACTGAATCTAAAATGGCCGCCGGAGGCCTTTATGATTAATTTACTTCGCCATCTTTGTGTAAACACCCTGCTAGCGGTGGGAAAAGTTGAGGTACATCCACTTCAGAGCGGGAAAACCTACTGTGCCACCCCTTATGCAAAGTAATTCAAAATGTGCCTCCCACCTTTGTTGTATTGTGCTAAAGATGCCGGCGCCTCCCCTATGCAAAGAAAACCCAGTGGGACGGTCGCTCATCAGAGGAGCATGACGTGGGTGCGCACGCTGGGCACGTCAGATGACGCTGAGCCCACAGAGAAGAAGGACATGGTGATGGAGAAAGAGACCAGCAGCGCTATTGATATGGCTGGGAAAGATGCCAATCGAACACTAGAGGGAAGCGCGGACCTCACACCAGAGCCGTGATCGAAAGAGCGAGACAAGAGCCACTCACCGCGTCCGTTGTAGTTGTCAGGCCGGTCTCTAGTGTGGCCGAGGAAGATGAGGAGCTGCAGGCCCGAATCAGAGAGGTACAGGAGCGCTACTGGCAAAAGAGAGGCATGGACCCTCCACCTAAGCCATCCGCCAACTTCAATGTTACAGGTCAGCCACCCTCAACCCCTGCTTATGTCACCACTTAAGCCGAAAGGTCCGGTCAGGACCAGGTCGTACCCATATTGTCTCCTGATGAGTATGATTCCGGAAGCCCCCTTGACACTGGTGTACCCAGCTCACCGGACCCATGTACCTAAGGAGGCCGGTGGTCCATTATTAAAAAGGGAGCAAGAGACATTGTTGTAAAAGGGACTCTAATGTTTGCCGTTGTGGTGGCAGTTTCTCCAAGCCACTGTGGAGCCCTTTGCCCTTCTAAAGACTCTATCAAGGACTCCATCATTCTGGAATTTCCCAGTTGCACTTTATTTTTGTGCCAATTTTATTCCCTTTTTACCCCCTTCTCAGGTTATCTGGTACTTTAAAAACTAAAAAGTTTATGCAATGTTTTAAGAAATGTACCCAGAAAGACATTTTTCTGTGCCTTAGGCCTCTTTCACACTACCGTATTTTTTTTCCGTTTTGCGGTCCGTTTTTTGCGTTCCGTATACGGAACCATTCATTTCAATGGTTCCGCAAAAAAAACAAAATGTGTTCCGTATGCATTCCGTTTCCGTATTTCCGTTTTTCCGTTTCGTTGAAAGATAGAACATGTCCTATATTTGGCCGCAAATCACGGTCCGTGGCTCCATTCAAGTCAATGGGTCCGCAAAAAAAACTGAACACATACAGAAATGCATCCGTATGTCTTCCGTATCCGTTCCGTTTTTTGCAGAACCATCTATTGAAAATGTTATGCCCAGCCCAATGTAATTACTGTATACTGTATATGCCATACGGAAAAACGGAACGGAACAACGGAACGGAAACGGAACCACAACGGAAGCAAAATTACGGAACAACGGCTCCGTGAAAAACGGACTGCAAAACACTGAAATGGACATACTGTAGTGTGAAAGAGGCCTTATCCTATGCAACGCACAGCCTCTTATAAATCAAATACTTTGCACTTTAATTAACCATATAGGATTTCAAATTATTTATACCTCAAATCAGGGATGGACTTTGTCTCAGGACTATGTCATGGACTGTATTGCCCCAAATGTGAGATCACCGCCCATTTTGTCCCCGTCAAGTAAAGAAGGAGAACAACGCCCACTATTCCTTTTTGCTATTTGATATGAAAAATGTATATGTGATAAATTGCCTAGAATGTGTTATTGTGCATAACCCTTTATTACAGGAGGTTATCGAAGTGTCATGATAGTACATTGCAATATTTATATCCATATTTGTATTTTTGCGGCGTGTATTTTAGGTGACGGCCTAGCGATCCACAGCTTCAATCACTGCAAACGTCGAGGATAACTTACCTTTTAGCAGGGGGGTATGCAGCATCCCACATATGTGTGTAAATGGGACACTTCAAACATCTTAATGTATATACATGTGTTTATTTGCATTTTTATGGTATTCTCTATTATCTGGCTGGCAATGTCATTAACATCCATTCGCCCCTAGGTGGTGCTGGCACCACCTAGTATATATAGTGGGGGGGGGGTCTACTTGAAAGCAGAATGTTAGTTAGTAGTTAGAAGAGAGAAGCAAGTTCATGGAGGAGAGAGACAGGCTAAAGTCATCATGTAATCTAAAACACCAGAATGATGTAAATGTATATTATAAAGTCACCACTGTGGAAATTCAAATCTTCTTCTGCGTCGCAGACCAACCGTGTGATGTGGGTAATTTTCACAATAAGTCTCAGTAAATTCAAAAGGTAGTCGCGCTGCCAGGCACACTTCAAAGCCTCAGACTGCAAAGTCGAGGAAAAACAGCAGCTCTTTTTGTGTAGCTATGACACAGACTTTCAACAAAAGGCAATCTCAATGGAGTTCCTCCTGTGGATTACAAAGTTGTGCCACGCATAGTGAAGTTCCACCATCCTGGCTGCCATGGTAACAGATCGGAGCCCCAGGATTACACTGCTGGGGCTCTGATCGGAACTGCCACCAATGAAGGGGGAGGGGACCCTGTGGCCACTGTCACCAATAATACTAATACTTAGGGGGGGCACTGCGCCACCAATTGTTAGAATTTATAATACTGGGGGGGGGGGCGCACTGCCCACCAATGAATGTAATGAACACATTAATTCAAGTATAGGAGGCAGCGGGTGTCGGCGGCGGTATCACATACCCGGCCTCAATAACAGGGCATGTGATCCGCCTAACCATGCCAATTAATCTCTCAGGTGTGGCACCCGAGGGGTTCATTCCCGTGGATCGCATGCCCTGTTATTGAGGCCGGGTATGTTATACCGCCGCCGTAACCTGCTGCCTCCTATACTTGAATTAATTACATTCATTGGTGGTGCAGTGGCCACAGCCGCTCCCTTTCTCCTCCCTGCTATCTCCCCATTGGTGGAAGCGGCGTCACAGTGGAGAGGGAGGGACTCCCTCCTTCTCCACTGTGCTAGTGAAGAGAACATGGTAGGCGCTGAGAGCGGCGCATGCCATGTTCTCTATGAGGCTGCGCAGCTGCTTCCTATCTCCACCGCAAGAGCCGCACTTGAAGCGGCAAAGAGCCTCATGTGGCTCGAGAGCCGCGGGTTGGCAACCCCTGCTTTAGGTGTTCCACAAGAGTTAAAGGAAAATGGAGATGAAATTTCTAAATTTCACTTTTTTGGCAGATGATTTTCCAATTTTAATCCATTTCTTTAACACATCGAGGGTTAACAGCCAAACAAAACTCAACATTTATTACCCCGATTCTGAGGTTTACAGAAACACCCCACATGTGGTCGTAAACTGATGTAATGGCGCACGGCAGGGCACAGAAGGAAAGGACTACCGGATGGTTTTTGGAAGGCAGATTTTGCTAGACTGGTTTTTAGACACCATGTCCCATTTGAAGCCCCCCTGATGCACCCCTACAGTAGAAACTTCCAAAAGTGACCCCATTTTGGAAACTAGGGGATAAGGTGACAGTTTTATTGGTACTATTTTGGGGTACATATGATTTTTCATCGCTCTATATTACGTTTTTTGTGAGGCAAGGTAACCAAACAATGGCTATTTTGGCACTGTTTTTATTTTTTACAACGTTTATCTAACAGGTTAGATCATGTGCTATTTTTATGGAGCTGGTTGTTACGGACGCGGTGATATCAAATATGTCTACTTTATTTGTTTGTTTGTTTCAGTTTTACATAATAAAGCATTTTTGAAAAAAAATATGTTTTAGTGTCTCCATTTTCTGAACGCCGTATTTTTTTTATTGATCTGCAAATAGTCTTGTGCAGAGGCTAATTTTTTTCAGGAAGAGTTGACGCTTTTTTTGGTACCATTTTTAGGTACATATAATTTTTTGATCATTCATTATTGCACTTTATGAGGCAAGGTGACAAAAAAAAAATTGGCTGTTTTGGCACAGTTTTTATTTATTTATTTTTACAGCGTTTACCTGAGGGGTTAGGTCACGTGATATATTTATAGAGCAGGTCTTTACGGACATGGCAATACCTACTATGTATACTTTTTCTTATTTAAGTTTTACACAATAGTAGCATTTTTGAAACAAATAAATTATGTTTTAGTGTCTGCATAGTCCGAGAGCCATAGCTTTTTTATTTTTTGACTGATTGTCTTAGGTAGGGGCTCATTTTTTGCGGGACGAGATGACAGTTTGATTCGTTCTATTTTGGGGGGCATACACCTTTTTGATCGCTTGGTGTTGCACTTTAAATGATGTTAGGCAAAAAAAATTGCTTTTTTGCACTGTTTTTGCCTTTTTTTATGGCGTTCACCTGAAGAGTTAGGTCCGGTGATATTTAAATAGAGCAGGTTGCTACTGACACGGCGCCTTCTAACATATCTCTTTACCACAATAATATCATTTTTGAAGCAAAAAAAAATCATATTTTAGTGTCTCCATGTTCTGAGAGTTATATTTTTATTTTTTTGGGGCGATAGTCTTAGGTATGGGCTCTTTTTTTGTGGGATGAGGTGATGGTTTTATTGGTACCATTCTGGGGGGCATACACCTTTTTGATCGCTTGGTGTTGCAATTTTTGTGATGTAAGGTGAAAAAAAAGTTTGGCCACAGTTTTTTTATTTTTTTAGTGTGTTCATCTGAGGGGTTAAGTCATGTGATGTTTTAATAGAGCTGGTTGTTACGGATGCGGCGATACCTAATATGTATACTTTTTATTTATTTATTTCAATTTAACACAATAATTGAACTTTTGAAACAACAAAAAAAATCATATTTTAGTGTCTCCATGTTCCTAGAGCTATAGTTTTTTTTATTTTTTGGGTGTAACGGATCACCTGGCACCCCGACTGAGTACCTCCGTTGCTGGATGCTTCTAGCGTTTCCTGAGGTCTTCAAGCACTCTGGCAGACACCACCATCACCGAACCGAAGAAGCAGATAAATCCTCTTCAAATATGAATGCTGTAGACAGTGGAATAGGAAACCATACGAATAGGTTTACGATCCTAGCAGTCAAACTGGAACAGCATACCTTGAATCCTCCCGCCAAGAATGAGATGACACTTCACTTTGAGGGTTAAAACAGGAACTGACTGTACTTCAAGAACAGCCTCTTTTATTCACAAAAAACAGACAGACATAGTACTGCCCACAGGGTTTTGAAATACAACCAATCAACACATACAATGTAAGTACAGCAACCAATCGTTCACGCCCCTAGGGGATCAGAAGGGAGACTGCGACACAGAACAGATACAACACATCCCCACAATGCATCATGGTTTCCTCCTCTCTGCCCCAGAGACAACCGAGGAGTAATCCAATTATCTCTCAGGACAAAGGGAAATCGCCAATACACATGTGGAGACAACAGGACAGACATCACCATTTAAACACACAATGGGACAATGGCACAATGGGACAATAGAACACACCCAGCATATTCCTCCCCTCTGTCTATCCACTCAACTATCTCCCAAGCTGACAAGTTACACAAACATATATACGCTTGGTTCTTTAAAGTGGTATACCCATGCCCTAACATCATACGTACAGGAATTACCGTATATAGTGCCGGGTACCCGCCTTGTATCGGTCACCCCTCTTCCCTACCCTTTGGCAGGTATCACAAGTCTGGCAATATCGCCGTACATCCTGGGAGATCCCAGGCCAAAAGAAACTCTGGGTCAGCCGGTGTTTAGTACGACTGATCCCTAGGTGTCCGGACAGGGGTATGTCGTGCGCTATGCGCAGCAGTTCCAATCTATATTTCCAGGGAACAATTAATTGCTTAATGGGTGTAGGGATCGCTCCGGCTATTACCTTTTCGGCTTGGCGGTATAGGAGTCCCTTTTCCCAAGTGTACCTTTCCCCTTCTAACCCTGCCTGATTCTTATCCACCCGGTCTTTGTATAGCTGTAAGGAAGGGTCTAGGGCCACTTCGGACCCAAATTCTAGGGGGGACGCCCAGGGGGTGACATTAGGCATGGGGGGTACATTGCTTACCTGAGCCTCGGAGTGGTTAGGTGGTGCTGTGGTGCGAGCCTGTTGCTGGGTCAAAACCGGATAAGCTTCATGGCTGGTGGACTGGGGGACAAAAGCTGAAGTCAGCTCCCCCAGGTCGTTGCCCAAAATAACGTCTGCAGGTAAGTCCTGCATCAGGCCCACCTCCACATTCCCATTCCCCGCTCCCCAATTCAAGTGGACTTTGGCTGTGGGGATCTTGTAGATCGCTCCCCCTGCTACACACTCCCCCGTGAGGTTGCCTTTGGGTACTAGGTGGTTGCGGACCAACGTTATAGTGGCCCCAGAGTCTCGTAACCCCTGTACCTTTCTCCCTTCCATCTGTACCTCTTGTCGGTTGTCAGAGGCGGCTTGGATAGGGTTCACCTCGTGGAGGGTGCCCAGGGGTTCCTCGGTGGAAGCTAGGGCCTCGGGTATTCTGTAGGGTTCCGCTTGGGCACAATGAACTGCTGCCCGGTTGTTGGGTGCCGGGGGGTTCCAGCTGGGCCGTGGTCGGTTGCGGGGACAGTCCCTCTGCATATGTCCCTGTTGGTTACAGGTGTGGCATCGTATCGGGGCGCGAGCTTGATACCTGGGGGTGTAGGTGTTATGGCTTACCCCCGGGCGTGCTGGAACGGCTGTGTTTACGGCTGGTACTGGCGTGGTAGATCCATAGGTTGGTTTCGAGTGAGTGCGCTGTTCCCTCCTCGTATCTTGAAACTCATCTGCTAGCTTGGCTGCGTCTTGTAGAGTGCGTGGCTTCCGATCCCGCACCCAATTCTGCAGGTGAGCGGGTATCCCGTCAAAGAACTGTTCTATTACCATGAGTTGGAACAGGTCTTCCAGGGTGTTAACTTGGGTGGCCTCCAACCACCCCTTTGCCGCTCGTTGTAGGCGGTGTGCCCATTCTGTGTGAGTGTCTCTGGTGAGCTTTTTAATGTCTCTGAACTTTAGTCGGTAGGCCTCGGAGGTAATCGCATACCTAGCTAAAATGGCCTGTTTTACCTTGGCGTAGTTTGTACTGTCCTCGTCAGGTACGGCACGATATGCCTCTGCGGCACGACCGGATAGTCTCCCTGCCAGTAGGGGTACCCGATCCTCCGCACTGATATTGTGCAACTGGCATAACCGTTCAAAATCCTGCAGGTAGTCATCTACTTCACCCTCCGCTTCCGAATAGCTTTTGAAAGCTGGGTAAGGGATTTTAGCTTTCCCTGGCAGGATGTTAACAGGCGTCGTGGCTCTTTCTCCCGTCTGCTGGTTCATCTGCGACCTCCGAAGCATGATGTATTCCTGCACATCTTCGAAAACTCCGTCAGCCATCCGGTCACATAGCTCTGGTGGAAGTAGGGCCATCCTGCTCCTGTATTCTTTCTCAAATTCAGTTGGCTCCTCCCCCCTTGGAGGTGCTGCAGCAGCCGCGGCTCTATCTCCTTCCATTAGCTCTGCGATTAATATAGCCTTTGTCTTGTTGCTGGCTACTGTTCCCCTTGCCTCCAGTAACTCTTTCAAAGTACTTTGTTTCAAAAGTACATAGTTCGTGCCCATTCACCGGCCGCTCGTGAGTTTCCACGTGTTCCCGGGTTCCGTTTTCAACCGAATGAGTAAACTCACGAATTGCGGCTTCCTTTCTTCTATTCGCTAGAATTCTGCCGAAAGTTGCTTTGCTGGGTAGTTGAAATCCCGCCGCTTGCCACCAAATGTAACGGATCACCTGGCACCCCGACTGAGTACCTCCGTTGCTGGATGCTTCTAGCGTTTCCTGAGGTCTTCAAGCACTCTGGCAGACACCACCATCACCGAACCGAAGAAGCAGATAAATCCTCTTCAAATATGAATGCTGTAAACAGTGGAATAGGAAACCATACGAATAGGTTTACGATCCTAGCAGTCAAACTGGAACAGCATACCTTGAATCCTCCCGCCAAGAATGAGATGACACTTCACTTTGAGGGTTAAAACAGGAACTTCAAGAACAGCCTCTTTTATTCACAAAAAACAGACATAGTACTGCCCACAGGGTTTTGAAATACAACCAATCAACACATACAATGTAAGTACAGCAACCAATCGTTCACGCCCCTAGGGGATCAGAAGGGAGACTGCGACACAGAACAGATACAACACATCCCCACAATGCATCATGGTTTCCTCCTCTCTGCCCCAGAGACAACCGAGGAGTAATCCAATTATCTCTCAGGACAAAGGGAAATCGCCAATACACATGTGGAGACAACAGGACAGACATCACCATTTAAACACACAATGGGACAATGGCACAAAGGGACAATAGAACACACCCAGCATATTCCTCCCCTCTGTCTATCCACTCATCTATCTCCCAAGCTGACAAGTTACACAAACATATATACGCTTGGTTCTTTAAAGTGGTATACCCATGCCCTAACATCATACGTACAGGAATTACCGTATATAGTGGCTGGGTTCGCCACATTGGGCAATTGTCTTATGTAGGGGCTCTTTTTTGCGGGATGAGGTGACGGTTTTATTGGTACCATTTTGGGGGGCATACGCCTTTTTCATCACTTGGTGTTGCACTTTTTGTGATGTAAGGTGACAAAATTACTATTTTTTTTAAACAGTTTTTATTTTTATTTTTTACGGTGTTTACCGTACAGGGTGGATCATGTGATATTTTTATAGAGCTGGTCGTTACGGACATGGCGTTACCTAATATGTGGGTGTGTTTTATTTTTATATTTTTTTAAATAAAATCAGGGGAAGGGCGTTTTTTTCTTATTTTTTTACTTGAAATGTTATTTTTTTAAATTAAAAACTCTTTTTTTTTAAACTTTATTTCTGTCCACTGTGAAACTTTACTTTTGGGGGTCTGATCCCCTCTGCAATGCATTACAATACATCTGAGGCTGAACCTCCTGGGCACCCGTAGAAGGCAGGTCCCGATGCCGTGCAAGGCATTGGGCAGCCTCTGCACGGCATTGGGCTGCCTTCTTACCCATCGGGTTCTCGCCACAGCAACGCGGGGACTCGATGGGCTCCCTCACCCGCCGAAAATCCCTTCTATGCCGCGGTCAGCGCTAATCATGGCATAGAAGGGGTTAAACCATGGCTTGTACAGCAATGTCGGCGGATACAGGTGGGGCCCTGCTATGAGGGACTGCCACGCCCCTGCAGTGATCGGGCGCGCACCGCTCCGGTGCCCGCTCGATCACCATGACGTAATAGAACGTCAAAATGCAGGAACGCACCTGCCGCCATGACGTACTATTACGGTGGTGGAGTTGTTTTCCTCGTTCTTGACTTCGCTGTATCCTGGGGAGCCCACCCCGGTACAAGGCTTATAGTTCATTAGGTGCCTTTAAGGGGGGTGCCACAATTTGTGTGGGAAGGCCAGATGAAGTGCAGGTATGCTCGAAACGGTCGTCACCTAAATGTTCATGTCCATATTTATGTAACCCGCAGAAAGCAATAAAGGCCAGAAGATTTTTACTCCCGGGTGAGTGCCGTGTTATGCTCTACTACACATTTCTATCATAGTGCCGGCCATGTGCGGAACGCACATGGCCAGTATCCGTGTTTTGTGGATCCGCAATTTGCGGACCGGTGAATGGACCCTAAGATAAAATCTACGCCAGCTCATAGGTGATAAAGATTTCAGTCATCATTTATGCCAGATGAGAAGATGGTGTAAATGATGATAAGGGTATGTTCACAGTATTTTCTGCGCTGAAAAAAACTGATGCAGAATTCGCATCAGGTTTTTTTTTTATGCATTTTTTTCCTGATGCTTTTTTAACACAGTTTGTGCTGTGATTTTAGTGAGTATTTTCATTCCTGGTCATTTTTTATGGGAATTCTGGATGTGGAAAACAGCACCCTTTTCAGAAAGTGGCAAGGGCGGCGTAGAAACACCACTTGCACTTATATGTATTTTTATTTTTTTTACTAGATATGAGCTAAGTATTATTAAATTCGATTCTGCTGCTTCAACAAATTTTTCAAAAAAAGTTGCTTTGTGACGAATTACTTTGTCATGAAGCGCATTTCTTTGTATGTAGTGGGTGCAATGACAGAGAGCGGAGATTGCGCCTCCCCCATCATTGTACCCCTCAGATACCGCATTCATATATGATCGCGACATCTGATAGAGATAAGTGTAAATTTTTTTTAAAAATTAAATAAATAAATACTTACCTCATCCATTTGCTCGCGATGAGCCGGCCATTGCCATCTTGATTGAAGATCTGATGTGAAGTCTTGCGCGGCCCATGGTGACGTCTTTCGTGCGAGATCTTCAAGCAAGATGGCAGTAGCAAAACGATGAGGTAAGTATGATTTTTTTTTTTTTTTACACTATTTCAGGTTAAATCGATTCTCTACCATGAAGCACAAGGAAATTCGGCTTTGCGGCGAATGGACTTCATCCTGAAATTCGGATCAAAGTCCACAAAATTCGCTCGACACTAGTTTTTACGTCAGATAACTGGCATGGGGGATGATAAATTCCCCCTAGGATGTCTGTGTGTGCGAGTAAGTGTATACCTAAGACAAGGTGCAGAAACTTTATGTAAGCTTAGATGTTCCAAACTGCACCACTTTTTGCACACTTTTTTATGCCTAAATCTAGGTGCACTCACATTAGTAAATGTGGGCCAGTATTTTATACATGGTGCGAGTTTCACTGAACGCTCCGGAGCCAATCCGTATAGTTCGTGTGAAAGAGGCCTAACAGCAACCCAATAGAAGCAGAATGATTTATTTAGAACTCAGGTGTTTGGATGCTGATGTATTTAACAAGCGAAGCAGAATTCCTTTGAATTTAACTCACAAACTGATCTGCTTAACACAGGCAGAAAAGGACAATACTATTTTGCCTAAATGGTGCTCGGGCTGAGTAGCTGCAGATGGAGGGACGCCATTTAAAAAAAAAAAAAACTGTCCCAGTGAGATCTGCATAAACCTGCAGCTCTCACTCTCGACCTGCTTTCTAAAGACTGTGGGGGTCTTTTATTATTTTGAAATAAGCCTAAATTAAGCATATTTCAGGCACCAATATTGGCGCAACAGCTGGTCTAAATGCCAGGTCTGAAATTATGAGCATGGCGCAGGCGGTGAAGGAGACGGGCCGGCAGACCAATCTCATTCATCATTTTCTACGACTGTTTTAGGTCTAAATGTAAGACAGCAAGCAAGCAGTCTTAGATTTCGGCCCCTTTTACACAAGAAAGTTCTCTGCACGGGTGCAATGCGTGAGGTGAACGCATTGCACCCGCACTGAATCCTGACCCATTCATTTCTATGGGGCTGTGCACATGAGCGGTGATTTTCACGCATCACTTGTGCGTTGCGTGAAAATCGCAGCATGTTCTATATTCTGCGTTTTTCACGCAACACAGGCCCCATTGAATTGAATGGGGCTGCGTTAAAATCGCAAGCATCCGCAAGCAAGTGCGGATGTGGTGCGATTTTCACGCACGGTTGCTAGGAGACGATCGGGATGGAGACCCGATCATTATTATTTTCCCTTATGACATGGTTATAAGGGAAAATAATAGCATTCTTAATAGAGAATGTATAGTACAATAGGGCTGGAGGGGTTAAAAAAATAAAATAAAAAATAATATAATATAACTCACCTTAATCCACTTGATCGCGCAGCCCGGCTTCTCTTCTGTCTTCTACTTTGCTGTGCACAGGAAAAGGACCTTTGATGACGTCACTGCGCTCATCACATGGTCCGTCACATGATCCATCACCATGGTAAAAAAAAAAGATCATGTGATGGACCATGTGATGAGCGCAGTGACATCAAAAGGTCCTATTGCTCAAAGAAGAAGACAGAAGATAAGTCGGGCTGCGCGATCAAGTGGATTAAGGTGAGTTAAATTATTTTTTATTAACCCCTCCAGCCCTATTGTACTATGCATTCTGTATTCAGAATGCTATTATTTCCCCTTATAACCGAGTTATAAGGGGAAATAATACAATCTACAGAACACCGAACCCAAGCCCGAACTTCTGTGAAGAAGTTTGGGTCTGGGTACCACATTCAGTTTTTTATCACGCGCAAAACACATTGCACCCGCGCGATAAAAACTGAACAACGGAATGCAATCGCAGTGAAAACTGACTGCAATTGCATACCTACTCGCGCGGGTTTGCCGCAACGCATCTGCTCGTCTGCAAGGGGCCTTAGACTGTCGGTGGACTTCGGCAGATCATCCTCCAGCTATAGGGGTTATTAAGATCAGCATCTAAAACGCCGGTCTTAATAAATCTGCCCGTGTATCTCCCCTTTTACTACATCAGCCAGGAGCCGAGTAGCTTTTTTAGTGTAATGTGTGCCAGTTTTCTGGCGCAGCTGTTGATAAAGGAGTTCAGTTGTGGAGGTCCTGCCCATGGCCAGCCTTTTCCTGCCCACTTTTTGGATAAGTGTCAGAAACAGCTAATAAGGCTCAAATTTTGTTCCAAAATGGCACTTGCAACAAAATGTGCAACTTTACTATGACAGAAAACTGGCACAAAAGTATGATAAATCTCCGCCATAGATCCACTCACTGTGTAACTGCACATGTCTCCAGGGGGAGGGTAACATGGACTTCTGTGCATGGTATTAATCCCCCTTCCCCCATCAATAAGACAGCATACTTGGCACATATGGGGTCTTCTTTTTCCTGAAAAGGAGTAAGAATATGAGCTCTTGGTCATCTAACCACCCCCTTTGCACCTGTGAAAAAGCTGATGGTGGGTTTGTGGTGTGTTAGAGCCCTCTTGACAGACATTGATAGCCTATCCTGAGGATAGGCCATCAATATTGAAATTCCCTTTAAGTCAATAAGAGGTGCCACCCGCTCCTCCCCAAAAAAGCCTGTACTCACCTATTTGCACATTATCTAGCAGTCTCTTCCAGGTTGGCTAGTGCTATATGATCACATCACCTGCATGGACATTAAGAGGATGTTAAAATTCACCTGCTACCTACAAGATTAATGTCAGGGCAAGAAGCCAAAGGCTCTCCTGGACTACAGATCTGCTGGATGATAGTGGCCCCTGGGCATATGCCCCACACACCATTCCTAGACTCCAGCAACAACTACAGTCCCATTCAAGTGAATACTGTGGCCCTGCAATACCAGACAAAGCCTGGAGCCAAAGTAGCCCTGTCAATGTGCTTGCTACAATGCATCATGGTCTGGATTTTGGAACGTTATCCCTAGACATAGATGGATGCCGGTGGCAGTGGGGTGGAATTAGTCTTTGAAGGAGATTTGTCATGAGAAAATGACTTGTATAAATCAAGTTTTAAGAATTTATGAGTTTTTATTTAATTTTCCAAGTCACCTTCTATATTTAGAGAAAAATTGCGAAACCCCGCAGTTTTCCCACTGACCACTTAGCCTCACGATAGGTAGAACCTCCTGTTCTTTAGAGATCTCATCAGTCATCTCATTGTCATCACAGGCAGGATTTCAAAGACAGATAGCACCACTAGATATGGTACAGGATTGCAATAAGTCATGGACTCAGCTCACCTCTCTTCCTCCCTGCACAATGACCACATAGAGCATGCCCACAACACTCTCACACAGACGTCCCGATGGCTCATGTGGCTACTGTAAAGTAAATCTGTTAAAAGCAGCTCAAGGCAAGATGGCTGCCCCCATAATCATATAGAATTTTTTTTTAATACAATAAATAAAAAAAAAGTGAAAAATAGAAATTAATGAAATAAAAAGAAATATGCAAATCAGATTTTTTTTTTTTTAATGAGTAAAACAAATATATAGGCAATACATTCCTTTTAATGACCCATTGAAAGCAACTGACCCCCCCCCCCCCCCCCGTCCACTCTACTACATTATTACATAAAACAGAAAACACGGGATAATTAAAGGCAGCTTCTAACAAGTCATCTAAGATCATGGTTACTATGAAGGCTTCAGGAAGTGCGGCATTATCTCCGACAGTCACTGATCAGGGGCCGAGGGAGCGCTGAAGACTTTTTTTTTTTTTTCCCCCCTTCATCTTTTAAAGATAGCAAATTGTTTGAGTTTTCAGCAGGAAATTAATGTGTAATCTGTGCATTGTTCCCTGCTTGCCTGCACTCTCATTCCTCGCGCCTCCTGACACGCTGCTCCATTGTGCGGGGGCCACTTGATAGGGGAATAATTAGAGGCGAGAGGCTCCGTGTTTAAAGAGAAAACCGCTTTGCCACTGTAACGTGTGATCAGGATAATAGTATTTTCATGAAAGGCGGCAATTACATTTATTAACTGGGACAGGCCTGGCAGTGAGGAAATTAAGTAAAGGGTGAGTTTATAAAAAAAGACACAAAAAGAGACCCCTTCCATAGACACACAGCTCCCACTGGGCTCCTTTCATCTGCCTCTTACAAGCTGCAATGCTCCTGCGGAGACGTAACTCGAACATAAATATCTGCAGCTTACCAATAAAGCCATCTTAACCTTTGGAGATTAATGATCTGGATATAGGGTCCATTGTGCACGAGTAACTGGGGTTCACTTTTATGCAAAAGGAAAAAAAAAAAAAACGCACAAAATCTCTTCCAATTCATTCACCTGAATATTACTTTCTCTTCACGTCGCCCTGCAAAACCTGGATTTCTAATTGGCTGTTCAGAGAATTGTTTCGTTGGGATTAATCCATCTCCATCCATGTATGTTCTGTATTCAAGTGGGCTATTCTTTTGTATGGATCATCAGGAAATTGTAAGAAAAAAAAAATCAAAAAGGGTAAGAAAAAAAAAAAATCCATGGGAGGTATTCATTATGTCAACCCCCTCCCTGCCCCGCTGGCTGGTGCAGGTGAAATGGTACACTTGTGATAAAGAGGTTCTCCTCTATGACCTCTCCCTTGGCATAAATCCCCAACATATCTTTACCTCCATTCCCAGGTAAAAATTTCCAATTGCACCTGCCAGGAAACAGCGCCACTCCTGTCCCGTGCCTGGTAGTGCAGCTCAGCCCCAAGAGCCGGTGTACTTTTTACACAATATTTCATTTAACAGAAAATGGTGTAACTTGCAAATTTCTAAATCACTTGATGTAAAAAAAATTAATAAATAGGCCTGCATCCACCTGAAACCCCCCCCCCCCCAAAAAAAAACCTGTAAATTCATGGCCACTAGGGGTCTCACTTCCACCTAATTTGGAGTCCAGATCTGCCCCTAGTAGAAGACGGCTGAGAGAAAGTGGGGGTGTGCCAGAGCTAGCTGAGATCCTGATAAAAGAACTGCTTCTACAGGGCTTTGAAGATTATAGGAGCCTCCTGTCTGTAAGTGTGAGCTCACCCTCCTTATCTGTTCTGTGAGCTCCAGAGCTGAAAACAAACACAGTGGGAAGTAAGGAAAAGGATGTCACAGCAGTACAGTGCTTGCAGATTCCACAGAAGAGACACCCCCTGCTTATAAGAGAAATGCATCTAGCTGTGCAGCTGAAACAGGGAATAATATGGCTAAGTCAAAAGAAGCACAGCCATTATGCAAAGTTTTTTGAAAACGCAGGTACGCTTTAAAAGGGACTCTCATCAGTTTTATGTTGCCCTATTTGTGGGTGACAGAGACCCTGAACAAAAGTTGGTCCACGTTCTTGAATTGACCCAGTCAGTTTGCTGTATTGAGCAGCTCCAGCGCAAGCAGACAGCTGGAGTTCAGTCAATAGAGAGCACATGGTCAGGAGTCGTCTTATTATGGGCTCTCAGATGTTTCAATCAGGGGCATGGGGCAAGTATGGGGACTACCGACTTCATGCTCTGAATTGAGAGGACTCTAGCGCTCTGCTCAATACAGATTTTAGCAAAACAACTGGGTCATTTCAAGAAGGTGACCCAGTGTGTTGACCAGTATATGCAGCCCTCAACAGCATAAAACTGGTGACGGATTCCTTTTAAGCATGTGTAGTAAACACCATTTAATCCCTTCTAAGGCTCTTTTCCCATCACGATGCATACCAGCAGCATAACGACATATGACACTGCTTGCCTCGTACATCACTCATAGCTTCCCATGCTTAAAAAAAAAAGTACATTAATGTACACAGATGGCAAAAGGACACTTGAATTTGTCAGGTGAATGGAGCCCTATGAATACGTCTGAAGTATACGGTGGGGGCCTCCCGGGAGTCTCATCACAGACAACCCTCTCTATCCGGGAGCTGTAACAAAGAAAAACCAGTAGCCCAGCTCGAGACCCCTGGCAGAATCATCTGTTTAGCCAACGGCAGGTGAAATGTGAACGCCATCGTTTAGAAGGGTTTCATCACTTTTTATTAAAAAGGGCTCATGCACACGACTGTATGTAGTTTGCGGCCTGCAAAAAAACGGATGACAACAAAATGGACAAGAATAGGACAAGTTCTATTTTTTGTGGAAAGGACTTGCGGACATATGGATACAGAATGCACGTGGAGTCATTTCCGTTTTTTTTAGCAGCCCCATTAAAATGAATGGTTCCGCATACGGGCCGCAAAAAAAAAACCAGAACGGACAAGGACAGAGAATATTTTCATGTGCATGAGCCCTTGTAAGTATTTTGCGGTCCACAAAATGCGTCCGTATGACATATGTGTTGCATCCATTTTTTTTTGCGGGCTCATTGTAACAGTGCCTATTAGTGTTTGCAAAACAGACGAGAATAGGACATGCTCTATCTTTTTTGCTGGGCTGCGGAACGGAGATATGGATGCGGACAGCACAATGTGTGCTGTCCCCATTTTATGCGGCCTCATTGAAATTAATAGGATGCAGACCAAACATACGGTCGTGTAAATGCAGCCTTAGGCCTCATGCACACGATCGTTTTTCGGGTCTGCATCCGAGCTGCAGTTTTTGCGGCTCGGGTGCGGACCCATTCACTTCAACGGGGCCGCAAAAGATGCGGACAGCCCTGCAAAAAAAATATAGCATGTCCTATTCTTGTCCGCTTTGCGGACAAGAATAGGCATGTCTACAATGCGGCTTCAGTTTTTTGCGGATCCGTGGTTTGCGGACTGCAAAAAACGGAACGGTCGTGTGCATGAGGCCTTACACTTTCAACTGGATTATTTTGCAGTTTTGTACAGGAAATATGTACTGGAGGATTAGAATTTCTTGACTATCGGATATTGGATTAAAGAATTTTACTAATGTTGTGCTTACACATTAAAGGGTTTGTGCCAAGTATAAAAGTTATCCCCTATAATGGGATTCATTCTCTATGGAACTGCTGGAAACAGTCAAGATGTACTCGTCTATCTCCGCAGTCCCATGGGGTTGCAGGCCAGGCATGTGCCCTGCTGCTCGAAAAGGACCAGAACATAGGACCCTCGTTCTCGGGATTGTTGGGGCTCCCACCTAGACCCCCACCGACCAGTTATCCCTTATCCTGTGGATAGAGGTTAATTTTCATACAAATCATGTCCTCTGGCCCCCGTGTTGCATGCCCAGCATCCATCCATCATCCATTTCTTCTACTCTCATTAAAGTGTGACAGGACAACGTTCGGATTCCACCGTATTCAAAATTTACACAGAATTTTTATTTTTACTAGTCACCATGGAACAAAAGATAAAAGATTATAAGAAAGTGCTATCAGCTGTAACAGCATCAACCCCCTCTTCTTCTGGGGTTTTAGTACAATCTCAGGTTATAGTGTAGCTTCCCAGAAAATGTCATTCCCCTACAGTTATGTTAGTTTGTAACCGATGCAAATCTTAATATTTCACCGATCAAATAAAGACTACTGAACAGTAATTTGATTTGGGATGGTCCGGTCTGGTCAAAGAGGCTAATTTACGTTGTTCATCCTCTCTGTGTACACCAGGCAAGGTCCACCTCACCGCTGGTCCCCATAAGATGGAAGGAAACCAGATAGAAATGACCTTTGTTTTCTCGGAAGATTTAACAAGCCTGCAGAAATCCTTGCTGATAGGCAGGCATTTTCTTTGTCCCTCATTCATTTCTAGGTTCAATGTCCATTTAAAGGGGTGGTCTCACGAAGACCACTGTTCTGTAAGTAATCATATAAAGCGGGGAAGTGACACGAGCGTGTGACGTCACGCTGAAGGTCCGTTCCCCTGGAAACTACAGTGCGGCTCCTCCCCCCCCCCGGTGCGCGCGAGCTACCGGCCGGAGCCGCACGCCTGAAGGAGGAAGCTGAAGATAGCGCAATCCCTTACATCGATAGGGAAAGCAATCCGGATGGGATCTATTTTACTTCACTAGCGGCAAGTACTTGTTCTCTGTATATATTGGTTGGATTTGTTTACAGTCAGCGCGGGTTCCCCCCTTTTTTAATCATTAGTCTTTTGCAACATTAAGGGTACCAGCAGTTAACCCTCACAGACCCAGCAGCGACAAAACTCTCTTATTGCAACTTGGTGAAGCTTTTACGGCGGCAGCGCTGGTATCCAATTACGGTTTTGTGTTTTAGATACATTTTAATCATATAAAGCACCTGAGCATCTCTCACTGATAGAGGGTAGGGGTCCTGTGCGCAGGATATGCCCCCCTATCCATAATATCTATATGCCCTAACAGGGGCATTATGAGAGACCAATTTACGATTCAGACATATAACAGTAATAGAAGGATAAATCCAAAAGTTTGCCTTGTACCAAAAGGTTTCTTGAGGAGTCCATTAAGAAAGCTGGACAGAGTAGTGGAAGTAATATTACAGAAGTAATATTTTGCAGTTTAGTAAGGTTACACCAGCTTCACCAAAACCCTTCTAATGGGGTAATCAGTAAAGATTCTTTTAAAACTCATATACCTAGTATCAAGTCCTACAGCAGACTAGTGAGTGAATTACTGAGGTAGTGGCAAAGTCCATGGTATTTATCGATTGGATGAGGATTTTACATTCATACAGATGTGGACATTCATGTTCGAGAAGCAAGTGTCAGCTCTTAGAGGGTCAGCCTATGAGCGTGACAACGGTTCGGACGCCTTAAGGCTGCTTTTCAGTACTCCTGGTCTATGAACTTGGCGATCGTGCTCAGCTGGATGTTGGAGGTTCCCTCGTATATCGTACCTGGATTTAAGAAAATATAAAAATGTAAAAGTAATAAATAAAAATGAAAAAAATTTCACCAATTTATTGTTAAAGGGAGCCTGTCACCAAAATATGTAAATGAGGGCTCGCAAGTCCCCAGGGACGGCGTTCGGTGTGTAGGAGCCCAGGCTGCTCTGCCTTCTTGTTACATAACTCCTCCCCATTGTGGGCACGGCATCGCTACATGTAGTGCGCATGCGCCAGCAAATGCCGTGAAACCAGTGACTAGGGGGCTGACCAGAAGCAAACAGGAGGACTGAAAGGCCGGAGCATGCGCACTGCATGTGGCGATGCCGTGCCCACAAGTGGCATGCCTGGGCCAGCGGTGCACTGCGCACAATATCGGCCGGTCCGGTGGATGATGTAAGGGACTTGCACTAGGCGGGCCAAGGAAGAGGCTGGGGAGGAGTTATGTAACAAGTAGGCAGAGCAGCCTGGGCTCCTACACACCGAACGCCGCCCCTGGGCACTGGCGAGCCCTCATTTACATATGGATTAAACGTCGTTTTTCCTGCTGGTGAAAGTCAGAAGAAAGTTACAAAGGTTCCACTTGAATCATGGATAGATGTGCTAGAGAGCCACGTAAGTGGTGTATAACGTCATATTTTGGTGACAGACTCCCTTTAAGTCAGGGAAATGAAAGTGAGCCGCCTTTATATATGTGCGATGTGAAGGGAAAAAAAAAAAAAAAAAAAAAAAGTATTGAAGAGGTTTTTCTGGTAATAATTACATTTTACCGAGTGCTTCCTCCTGAAGAAGAAGATATTATACTTACCTGCTCCCCGCTGCCTCCGTTGTGTCCATGTTCAGGCCCCCAGAGTGTTTACATTCAGCTAGTCACATGATCCATTGCAGCAAATGACTGGCTTCGGTGATGACGTGCTGCGGATGGTTGCAGTAGACCATGTGTTTATGCCCACGATGCGCCGGATGTAAACACTTCAGGGACCGGAACATGGACATGCCAGACACAGCGCGGAGGACTGGAGTGACGTGGAGCATGTAAGGCATTAGATAAAATGGAATTATTACCGGAAAACCCCTTTAAGATTTAAAATGGGATGTGATATGGAAGAAAAATCTTGCCACTAGAAAACTGCCTATTGTTTAAATCAAGTTTTAATGTTAAAGGAAACCTGTCATCAACGTTATGCTAACCTCACTGAGGGCAGCATAAAATAGTGACAGAAATGCGGATCTCAGCGGTGTGTCACTCATGAGCTAAAAGTCAGTGGTTGCCGAGAACCAGCTTTATAATCATTGCAGCCCAGGGATCGAAAAGAGTTAAATCTAAATAAGAAGAGTCATGGTCATAATCTCCTGCTGATGATTGGCAGGTCTCTCCTAGAGAGAAAGGGAGAAAACTAGGTATTAGACTGTCAGTCATCAGCAGGCGGGCAGGAGAGCAGGAGATCATGAATAACCAGGACTCTTCTCAGGTGTCCGGGACTCTTTTCCAGGCCCAGTCTGCAATGATTGTGATGTTGGTTCTCGGCAACCACTTACTTTTAACTTATAAACGACAGACCGCTGAAATCAACTCACCTGTCTCTACTTTATTCTGCCCTTAGGATGGGCAACATAACGTTGATGACAGGTTACCTTTAAACTGCAGTTTTTTCAATGTCAATCGATTTGGGGATTTGTAAAAAATAAAATAAATCATAACTTCCTTAACTGTTCTGTGGAGATCACTTCTCAGCAGCCATCTCAGTATCATCACATGCAGGATTCCAATGACAGGTAACAACTACAGTATATATCGACAACACAGGACCCACTGTTCAAAACAGGTAATGGTCACATCTTATCTACTTCCCCTCCCTGCACAATAACCTCTGCACACGTCACACAGCCTGTCTAGGATCCCATAGAAGTTAATAGGGGACATTTATCAAGACTGGCATTCCCATAGGCCAGTCTTGATCCCTGGCCTCCGGAGTGAGATGCACCTAATTTATTAAAAGGCAGATGCCTCTTAATAAACTGGTCTCATCTCTGGCAGCCCATGCGCCAAAAACTGGTCTACCGCAGCTATGGGCTGGTGTTGGCTTCAGCCATAACTGAAACTGTACAGTAAATCTGGTGGGCCACGCAAAGCCCTGCCCCTCCCACTAAGCCCTGGCACCCCTTTTCTTGCCACTTTAGAAAAGTGGCGAGAAGCTTAACCATGTGCCATCATTTGTGACCTCTTTCATGCCACAATAGTGGCGTAAAACTTTAGCAAATGTCTCCCAATGAGCTGTGCCCAGACTACAGGCTCCTGTAGGGATCCACACCTGACGAGCTGGCAGCATATATTCATGCACATAATAATATAAATTATTTATTTTCTGTCCTGCTGTTTTATACAATGTTTGGCGACGCCTGGGGAGGAACAGAGGAGCTAAACACACATACACTCCTATTCCGACACTTCTTACCTATCTTTGCATCTCTGTAATACTTTTCAATGGGATAGTCCTTTGTAAAACCGACACCTCCCATCCACTCCAAACATTTACTAGTGGTCGTTCCAGCCACCTAAAGTATATAAAAAAAAAGAAAAAAGGAAAATGATTGTTTTTGTTCAGAACAACATTGTTTGTGTACATAAAAAAATAAAAAAAAATAAAAGTAAAATAAGGTTCTAAAATGAAACTCCATAGCGTTACAGTAAGTTTCAACTCTAGTATGGTTATAATAAGGAAATGTATACATATATGTAAAGACCTTTTTCTTGTTGGTACCAGGAAACTGTCAACAAGCATGCTAGCTGACGCATTCTTATTTTTTCGCTGTTTAGTACTTTTAGTGTATAATGTGGACCGAGACATAGCTTGTGAACACACATGGAGGTATGAGGCATCATACATGTGACCTAGTGGCTGTACAATGCTTCATTATTTCTCTACTAGACACAATGGGAGAATATCTCCATAATGGGCACCCACTGAGGCATAGAGAGGTACAGTATTGGCCCCATGCACTTTTATGTGTCTCCAAGCAGAGCTGTAATTTTGACATGTGAACGAGGCCTCAAACTGGCCATACACCTTAGACCAGGGATGTCAAACTCGTGGCCCTCCAGCTGTTGCAAAACTACAACTCCCATCATGCCTGGGCATACTACAGCTATCAGGGAATGATGGGAGTTGTAGTTTTGCAACATCTGGAGGGCCATGAGTTTGACATCCATGCCTTAGACTAATGACAGCCGAAGCAGCAGGAACGGCCAACCATCTTTTGTGTATGAGGTGCTCCCAAGGGAAGATGTAGCGAGGAACATGATCTATCCCAGGCATGCTCAACCTGCGGACCTCCAGCTGTTGCAAAACTACAACTCCCATAATTCCCGGACAGCCTACATCTATCAGCCTACAGCAGGGCATGGTGGGAGTTGTAGTTTTACAACAGCTGGAGGGCCGCAAGGTTGAGCATCCCTGATCTATCCTATTGTTCTCGGTGGAGATAACCCACTGCCAGATGTTGAGCCGCTTTTCCCCTTCTCCCCATTTAGAACATATACATACTATGCCAAGCAGAGCGTGCATGTCTATGGGGGAGCTAGAGAGTCGGCCAACAGCTATCTAATGCACATGGCCATCCTAAAGGCCCCTTTATACGGCCTGACCGAACAGGCAATTATTGGGAATCATTCATTTGTTTCCGATAACTACTTCCTTGTCACTGACAAGGAAGGCAATGAAAGCCATATTAACATGCAGCTATCATCTAGTCTGTATGGGAAGGAGCAATCACAACTGTGATCACTCATCCCCATACAGAGTCAATGTTTATGGACAGCAGATCCCTGTTCACAAAGGACGATATGGTGCCCAGAAATGAGGAGTTTGGGTGCTGGCCAAAAGATTTGCTTGTTCAACTGGTGATCGGAGACACCTTTACATGGGAGAATTACTGGGAAAAAGTAGTCCTAGTAACACTCCCTCCCGATGACTGCCTGATCGTAGCCCTGTGTAAAGAAGCCTTTAGGCAATTAATTAGTGCATGTGGAACGGTGGGCTAGACTGTCCTTGCTGACGACTTCAACTACACGGGGTAATGAAGAAGTATCACAAAGATTCTATATTTACTGCAACCTTTTGCAGGTTTTCTTTATTTCCACAGCTGTTCACATCAGTAGTTGAACAGCTATGAATAGTTTTGTGTTGGCTATACAACGTGAAAACTTTAGACCATCGATGTCAGTACGGAATAGTATTTGAATTCCATTCCTGTGGCGCCACCTGTTGGGGATAAAATAAATAGGATACAGTTGTGCAGAATAGAAAATGCTGAATGTCTTTATTACATGTCAGGGGTCAGCAACCTCAGGCACTCCAACTGCTGTGAAACTACAACTCCCTGCATGCACACTGGCTTGGCTGTTCTTGGAACTTCCATCAAAGTGAATGGCGCCTGCTGGGAGTTGTAGTTTTACCACAGCTGGAGTGCCGGAGGTTAGCAATCACTGCTCTAGGCAAAGCTGAACACTGTGTTATGCCTACAGTAGTGCAGGTCCTGAGGGGGTGGTACGTCCAGAGTCAAATCCATGTGTCATCCATGATCCCCTTAGGGCTCACACTTGGGGCTCATGCACACTGCCGTTGCCCGCATAAAGTGGATCCGCAATACTCAGGCACTAGCCGTGTGCACCCCGCATCACGGATGCGGACTCATTCACTTTAATGGGTCCGCAATCCGGGAGATGCGGTGCGGAACAGAAGCACAGATCAGAAGCCCATGGAAGCACTACATGTTCTTTTTCTTTTACGGTGCGGACGGATTCGCGGACCCATTCAAGTTGAATGGGTCTCGATCCATCCTGGCCGCCGCACGGATGTTGTGCACTGAGCCCTTATAACGGTGTAGTGCAGTATCTCCCGTGGCACTTTTCATAACTCCCATAGACGTGGAATATTTCTCCAGGATATCACAAGTTCCCATCTCTGAAGTGAAAACCAGTTTACTATTAATAATCCACAATCCGTCCTGCTCCATATCCAGATTCAAAAGAAACTGGAAATATTTTTGGTAACTGAATGGATAAAACAGGAGATTTTTATCACCTCAGATGCGAAGTACTTCGCCATGCATGCCTCCTTCTTGAAGGGTCTCTTTGCCTCCTTCAGTCTGGCAGCGTTGTACGTGAGTAGTCGTGCAGCTTCCAGCTGGGTCGCTATGTGTGAGATCTGGTGCTGCATGCCCTGGAGAGAGCAGAAGAAAGGTTAGAGGCCTGTGCTAAGGGTGGCTTAGGCTCGTTTCACACTAGCGTTAGCGCAGCGGTATTTGTCCTGATTTTTTGTATATTTGCCAAGTTATGGCCGGATCTCCGCTGCTCCCCATTACAGTTAAGCGGGCCGGCGGGTATTGAGGTAATATCCGGCAATGCAGGAGCCAGCGCAGTCAGCCTACCGGATCTCAGTAACGCTAGTGTGAAACTAGCCCAATACTGCTACCATGCTGGGCATTCGGGGTGCCAACCTGATATTTTATTTTTTTGCTGTACAAGGTATGCAGGTGTAGGAAATAAGGAAGTGAAGATTGTGAATAGCACCTGAGCCAGGGACTGATGTGACTTGTACTGTGTGTACGGTAATACATACTGCACCAGAGATAGATGGCGCATGTTGTGCCCCCACAATTTCCTTCTCCACTGTCTAGAGAGAGATAGAGCCATATATTTCTAGGAATTTAGAAGTAGGAATGAATGAATGAAAGGTGTCTGGGCTGCTTCACTATAAGATCACTACGCTGGAACCGAGGGGAAGGGAGCAGGGAAGCTTCTGAGCATGCGAGTCCACCACTAAATGCAGGAGAAGGTGGACCAGAAGGAAAACAGTAGGGGGCGCTACTAAAGAGGAAAATGTAATGTGCATGAAAACTTACAATGTTCTTATTTGCACAGTAATACTTTCCTGTGCACGGTGGCACACTACTATAGGGCCATTTAAGGGTGCACTGAGGGGCCAAGGCCTTCCGCTCAGTGCACTAAAGCCCTAATAAAATAAAATAAAAAAAAAATAAAAAAAAAGTTTTCGGTGGAACAGAGAAAGATTTTTGCAGTCCAGAGATCGTCTTAATCAGCAGGATTAACCCTACCAGGAAGTATACCCGACTTGATAGGGTTGATCCTGGTGACAAGGTCTCTTAAAGATGACCATACAGCTTAGGTAACTATTTGGCTAACACCTTTGGCACGTCTCCTGTAACTCCAAAAGGATCAGGCATGCTGAAATCCTAAAATATCCAATCCTTCTTTCCTAACTCCCCCACAGACTTTATATTGGCGGCCGGTTGTCCTAAAATTGGCCGATATTCATCTAATGTGGGTCAAAGATGGCAATGATGCAAGACACGGAAGCGGGACAATTATATTGGTGGGTTTTATATTAAAATAACAGAGAGAGACAGAAATACGGTAGCAGCGACAACAGACACAAACCTGAAAGTCAAATATTCTCTTTCCAAACTGAATCCTCTGTTTGGTGTACGGGATGGTGTGGTCAAAGCAGCCCTGCGCCAAGCCCACCATCTAAAGAGAAAGCAAAAGATAGTATTGGTCATCACTGAGAGGCGCTGTGTATGGCCACTCCTTATATTACATGGGTGACCACGTAATACATTTTAGATTGAAAGAAATCCTTTGAATGCTTATTAAAGTGTATCATAAATGTAATTATTGTTGCCTGTGCGTAATAAAAGATCATCATTATAGTAACCTACATTTTATAGGCAACTGGCATCAGAGAAGCAGCGTAAGGGCACCTGCAATGGGTGAATGCGCAGAAGATCCACTTTTTGGTGCGGATTTGATGCAATCTCACCCTTTGAAATGGGGGAAATTCGCCGCTAAAACCGCAAACATAACTGACGAGTGGATTTGGAAATCCGCTCGGCAGGTCAATTTCCGCACAGAAGAAACCCCCAAGGGGTACCTGAGATTTGTTAAATCGCAAATACTTTGCTGGTACTGTACTAATATGAAGATTTTACCCATTACAGTTCTCTGCGTTAAATCTTTAGCAAAACCCTTGACATTTAAAGGGGTTGTACCATCTCAGACACTGGGGGTATATCGTTAGGATATGCCCCCAATGTCTGATAGGTGCGGGGCCCACCTCTGGGACCCGCACCTATACTCAGAACATGCTGGTAAAGTCCCGGAGGGCGCACCGCGCATGAACAGCTGCCCTCCATTCATTCCTATGGGAGCACTAAAAAGGCCAAGCGCTGGCTTGATCATTTCCATCAGCCCCATAAAAAGTAAATTAATTTCAATGGGACTTCTGAAAATAGCAGAGTGTCCCGCTTGGCTATTTTTGGCGTTAATAATAAATGGAGAGAGGCTGGGAATGCGCGATGCACCCTCCGGGACGTTGCTGGCTCTGTCCTAAGTATAGATGTGGGTCCCACCTAGCGATATGCCCCCAATGTCCGAGACGGGACAACCCCTTTAGAGGAGTATTCCCATCTAGGACAATGGGGGGATATATCGCTACGATATGCCCATAATGTCTGATAGGTGCAGGTCTCAGAGGCGGGACCTGCACCTATCTCGTAAACTGAGCCTGCAAAGTGAAGAGGGCACACCGCGCATGTGCTGACCGCCCTCCATTAATTTCTATGGGGCCGCCAAAAATAGTCAAGCGCTGGCTTGGCCATTTCCGTTGGCCCCGTTGAAGTCAATGGAAGCGGGGGCCATGTGCCTATCAGACAATAGGGGGAATAGCCTAGCAATATGCCCCAGTTGTCTGAGATGGGAATAACCCCTTTACACTGGCTGAGCGGTCTCCTTCACTGATGAGCACACGATGCTTCCTTCCCGACAACGATGTGTGAAATCTATCGGTGTAGAGGGACCTTTAGGGTAAGCTGCAGATTTCAGCTTCCATAGCATTAGTTTCTGCAGCATGTTCATGGGATTAGAGACTCCATTCACACATATATGCTGAATTTTTTAGCAGAATCCACACCAAATCTGCAATGTGTGAAGCTTTGACACCTAAAGGCGGGTGAATATATTATATACCAGCACCCCATCCCATCACCCCATCCCATCACCTGGGCTGCAATTCCAATCCGACCTTCATTCAGCATTCCTATGGCGTATTTATAGCCCTGACCAAGCTTCCCAAGAACACTGCTTGCTGGAACCTGCACACACAAAAAAAAAAAAAGGGAGGACACAGTCAGTGACATGCTGCGATGCCAGTGTTTCTTTGAAGGTACCTCTGAAATGTTAAGGCGTTCTGTACTTTACAGGCTACTAGTCCCCTGATAAAGTGACGGCCAATCACAGGGAAATTACTATGGAAAAGACCTACAGTGATCGGCCATTATGTTTCGTTTCATCACTTTGGACGAACTGTCGTCTTCATGTAGGATTTGGAACAGAAAGCAACTGGACTAAGCATACAAACTGCATGGGAATGGTAAAAGTAAAAAAATAAAAATAAAATAATAATAATAATAATAAAAAAAAAAATTGAACATGGTCAGTCAGGAAAAGACAGAGGTGCCTCCCTGAGTACTGCTCAAAAAGACAATAAAGAAAAACTATGGGGGGCAGTATACTAGATAAAATATCACTTTTAATAATTATTAGGAGATAAAAAGCCGTAGGGGCCGTTTTTTATCTCCTAATAATTATTAAAAGTGATATTTTATCTAGTATACTGCCCCCCATAGTTTTTCTTGAATGGTGAAAGTAACCCCATAAAAGTCGGTTTCTACCTCTTCCCACGTCACATCTGTACAGTCATACCTTAACATTATCAAAGGTCAGTGCACATGTTGAAGACGCTCTAAGTCCTAGTTTATCCTCCTTTTTTCCAATATGGAGTCCTTCCGTTTCCTTGGGAACAATGAAGCATGTGATTCCTCGGTATCCCTAAGCAAAAAAAGGAAAGTTACCAACCCAGTGTCCACTCCACGTCTGCTCCAGACTATAGCTTAACAGGCGATAAATATGGCTCTAGGGCAGGCATGCTCAATCTGCGGCCCTCCAGCTGTTGCAAAACTACAACTCCCAGCATGCCTGAACAGCCTACAGCTATCAGCCTACAGCAGGGCATTGTGGGAGTTGTAGTTTTACAACAGCTGGAGGGCCGCAGGTTGAGCATGCCTGCTCTAGGGTGTCCTAATTGTGTGGTTGCTTGCACAGAGGTGGTGGCGCTTGCACAGAGGTGGTGGCGCTTGCACAGCTTACTCTCCCCTTCACTGCTATGGGATTTCTGAAAATAGCCGAGCACCCTCACTGACCTTTGTTTGGAAGTCCCAAAGTAGTGAACAGAAAGGACGCTGAGCATGCGCAGTGTGTTTTCTTTCACTTTGGTAGTTCAGTTCTGGAGATAAGCACGGGCCCCACACTTATTTGACATTTGTGGCATATCCTAGCCATAGATGTTGAGCTAGGGCGACCCCTTTAAGTCAGAGACACCCCTTTTAATGGGTATTCCAGTGTCAGAATTTTTTTAAAATTCTACATATAATAAGGTATGCAATTTTCCAACATACTTTCTGCATTAACGCCTCGTTTTTCCACATCTCTGCTTGCTGTCAACAGGACACTCTGTCCTGGTCATGTGATCACACAGGTGACCAGCTCATTACAAGACCTAGCTCTGATAACTGTACAGTAAGGAGTTGTGCTCCTGTGCATCCACCACATGACTGTAAGCAGAGATCTTTAAAACCATGAGAAATTGATATAGAAAGTATATTGGAAAATTAATCATCTGCAGATTCGTTTCAACAACTGGTGAAAAACTGGTGAAGAAGCGTCACAGTTTAACCCCCCAACAGTCACATTAAAACAGAAAAAACCCTTCCAAAAACATAACTTTTTTAATTGCAGATTTTGAATTTATGTCTGAAGTAAATATAGTTGGAGCACAACTCATTTTATGCATTTTAACACCTTTAGTGTCCATTCACACGACCGTGTCCATTTTGCAGACCGCGGATCCGAAAAACAAGGACACCGGCCGTGTGCATCCTACATTTTCCCCTTCCGCAGGTCCACACTATGTTACAAATGCCTATTCTTGTCTGAAAAACGGACAAGAATAAGAAATTTTCTTTTTACTTTTGGTCGGGCACACGGTGTGCTGTCTGCATCTTTTGTGGCCCTATTGAAATGAATGCGTCCGCATCCAATCCACAACAAATGCAGATCTGCTGCGGAACAAAGATACAGTCATGTGAATGGGGCCTTAGTGACATTACTAATTTTAGCCTTAACATTTTTCCCCCTCTGTGTTCCATCAAAGCTTTTAATTTTTCTTCAGTCTAGATATATGAGACTTTGAATTTTGTAGTTGTAGTTTTTTTTTTTGAACCATTTTGGGCGTACATATAGTGTATTAAATAACTTTTATTGTTTTAATTTTTGGGGGAAGATAAAAAAAAAAACCCTGTCATTTTAACATTATTTTGTGGGATTTATTTTTACGTTGTTCACTGTGTAGTATAAGGGCTCATTCACTCAACCGTAGTTATGTGTCCGCGTCCGTCCCGCAGTTTTGTGGAACAGATGAGGACCCATTCATTTCAATAGGGCTGCAAAAGATGTGGACAGCACACCGTGTGCTGTCCGCATCCATACTTTCGTTCCGTGGCCCTGCAAAAAAGATAAAGCATGTCCTATTCTTGTCCGCAATTTTTTATCATAGGGCTGGCCATGCGGAACACACACGGACGGTATCTGTGTTTTGCGGATACACAATTTGCGGACTGCAAAACACATACGGTCGTCTGAATGAGCCCTAAGTAAGATGATAACTTTATTCTGGGGTCACTACGATTATGATCATTTAGTTTTCATTATGTTATAATACTCGCACAATAAAAACTTGTTTTTAGCAAATAATCTGTGTATGTGTCGCTGCATTCCAAGCCCCAGAACACAACTGTGCGAGGGCTTATATATATATATATTAGATGTTCCTCTCTAGCGATAATCGTTCCATGAGGGAGGACGATTTTCTCTCCTCTTGCAGGGTGGCTGATATCACAACCAGCTGAAGGTCGGATGGCTGCCTTAACCCTTCATATCGTGGGCTCTGTGGCAGCTAGAGATATGGGCGTATATCTCTAGCTGCTACACAGCCTGAGATATGAATGGTTAATAATCCTCCCCCTGCGACCTGAGCTCTGCTCAGCGTGAACTGGAAGGTCCTTTTCCCAATGTTTGAGCACAGTTAGAGCAAAATACCCAACCTCTTTAAGCAGAGTGGCCCCATTATAGTGTTTCCCTGTAAAGGGACACCCCTGGCCACCTACTGTGTAGGGAACTACAGCACAGCACCATTCACTTAAATAGAGTTGTGTTGCTGTTCCTGGCAGTGATGCGCTGTGAAATTATCAAATGGGAATACATTTTGGGAGATATAGCTTCATGTGACTGGTCAAAATCTGTGTTATCAGAGTTCCACTTAGATAAAACAGGAATACTCCCCTTTAAGGTTTCTCTCTTTTTACATCTGCTGTTCACTAGTATGTAAGATATTTGGGGACATTTATTAAGACCAGCGTTTTCCACACCAGTCTTAAAGGGATTCTGTCACCAGGTTTCACCCCTGTCAGCTAAAGATATGCTGATGTTCAGGGCCTCATCAGGATTCCTAATGTGGGCTTCTAAATGTAATCCGTAGCCCAAGGGGATGTCAAGGAATGCAATGTGCCGGCCGCACCCACCGCCGTTCATGCCCAGCGCCGCCTTTCCAGACTTCTGCACCGCCTCCTAATCCTCTGTGCCACCTCTCGCCCTCCCCCCTCCTCCTGCTGCTGCTGCTGCTGCTGTAAGATCTCGCGCGTGCGCACAGGGCTCTGAGAGGCTGGCGTCAGAGTGCAGGTCATACCTGGGTTGAGCGAAGTGCCGGCGCATGCGCACTTCGCTTTAAGAAGCCAAATCGAGAAGTCCGCACGGGCGCATCAGGCAGAGCCCTGTGCGCACGCGCAGGGCAGGAGGAGGGGGAGGGAGCGGCACAGAGGATTAGGAGGCAGTACAGAAGTCTGGAAAGGCGGCGCTGGTCATGAACGGCGGTGGGTGCGGCCGGCACCTTGCATCCCTTGACATCCCCTTGGGCACCTTATTTCTTTGAGCGACAGGTTAGTAAAACCTGTTTTTTAGCAAAATAAGGCTACGGATCACATTTAGAAGCCCACATTAGGAATCCTGATGAGGCCCTGAACATAAGCATATGTTTAGCTGACAGGGGTGAAACCTGGTGACAGAATCCCTTTAAGTCCCTGTGCGCTGCCAGAGGAAGCGCCAAAGTTATTTAGAGCCCTCTTGCTGGTGTATATTTAACCCATTTTCTACGCCAACTGGAGTGGAAAATGATAAATGAGCCGGGCCTCCCGGCCAGTCCGCTTCCTTGCCCACACCCCAACCCCTTTTCGCTTCACTTTGGAAAAGTGGTGGGACCAGGGAGAAGTGGCAAATCGTACAGCACAAATGGAGCGCGAAAAAATGTGCGATCTATTTACACCACAAAAGTGATGTAAAAATATTTCTAAATGCCCCCCCCCATATCTAGAAAGAGAGAAGATGTACTCATCACAGGAGAGGAACTTACAGCTGACACGTCAGCGTTTGCCATCACAAGGAAGACTCCGGCCTGCTCCGAGTTACTGATCCACATCTTGGAGCCGTTGATCAGGTAATAATCCTTGTGCCTCTGAGCTGTGGTTTTCAGAGAGAAAGCATCGCTGCCAGAACCAGCCTCCGACAGACAGAAACTGCCCACCTGCACAGAAGGAATGAGCGTTAGCTAAAAAGGGCAATAAGTCAATCCTGCGTGTATGTGACTAGAAAACATGGCTATTAATGTGTAGAAACAGCGCCCCCCTAGCCCATGGGCAGTGTCTGGTATTGCAGCACAGCTCCATTATTCAAGTGTATGGGTCTAAGCCAGGGATGCTCAACCTGCGGCCCTCCAGCTGTTGCGAAACTACAACTCCCAGAATGCCCAGACAACCTACAGCAGGGCATGGTGAGAGTTGTAGTTTTACAACAGCTGGAGGGCTGCAAGTTGGGCATCCCTGGTCTAAGCTATAATACTACACACAACCATGGACAAGTGTGGTGCTGTTCCTAGACGTTAGGCGCTATGTTTTCTATTCTCATACAAATCCGACCGCTGGGTGGAAGAGGCAGATAGTCCAAGCCTTTAATCCTTCAGCATGGCAAACATTTGGTGGTGCTAAAATCCAAAAGCTATTAGTCAATTAGTCCACGAAAAATGGAGTTAAAGGGGTATTCCAAGATTTTTATATTGATGGCCTACCCTCAGAATAGCCCAGCTGTGTAATTCTGGCAGCAACCAGCTGTTTGAAGAGGGCGCAGTGCTTGCAAAATTGCATACTATACTAAAGCACAGTATCATACACTGTATAGCGACTGCGTTTGGTATTGCAGCACAATCCAATCCACTTCAATGAAACCGAGGTGCAAAAAAGCCGCTGGGCTCGATGTCACAGGCTGAATAAGAGAGACCACAACAATCGCCCGAGTGCCGCAGCTTCTTCAAACTGCTGACCGCCAGGGCACCAGGACCGCTGATAAGCTGGAATGCTGTGTACACGCCGTCTAACGTGAAGAAACATGTAACACAATTTACACCCTCTACCAAGGAAAATGCTGTGGGGAAAAGCCGGCTACAGACATGAGATTATTATCGGCTGAAATGCATGATTCCGATTATTACCATGATCTGCCATGGTGGATTTTGAGACCAGAAATTGGTCAAATTGATTTACAGTTGGTTAAAAAGAATAAAAAGAACCTCTATGGCGGAGCTTTAGGTTTGCATCTGCCGTTGGGCATGGTTGTCTATGCTTACAAGGCTATAGTCTTTATAGGTTTCTCTCCCTTCTCAAATCTATGGCCGACCTTAGCCAACAGTTAACCATTTCTCACCAAGTCTTTGCAAAGCCTGGGCAGGTAAGTCTCTTTCTGTTCCTCTGTACCTAGCTGCTCGAACAAGGAGGTGATGAGGGTGTTCTGAATGTCACAGAAAACTGACACAGATGGGTCCACCTTGGCCAACTCTTCAATCACAAGAATGGAGGAGAAAAAAGATGCTCCTGTGCCGCCATACTTGGGGTCCACATCTATACCCATCAGCTGAAAACGAGAGGGAAAGAGTTAACATCAACAGATTATGAAAGAGATAAAAGTGACAGCCGCCAGTACCTGACAGAGCTCTCCATGTCGTCTCCTTCTTATGGTCCATCGTTATGTCATTAGTGTAAAAAACAAACAAAAAACTTCTAGGTAAATGAGCTGATTCATGTGAAGAGGATGGAGAGGCAGCTGCCCAAGTCCGGCCCTCCGTGCCCCTAATCCAGCCTCTCAGGCTTGACTGACGTTCCAGAGCAGTGGGAACAACAGCGCAGTCCCATACAGAATGTTGCACAGGCGCATGCACTGTACAGCTCTGAAGCATTCGCCAAAGTTGACGAGACATGTCGTATAATGGCACAACATTTTGTACAGGCTTTTACCGACGTTCCCAACGCTCTAGGACATCAGTCAAGCCAGGAAGGCTGGATTAGCGGGCGTGGAGAGCTTGACTTGAGTGGCTAGCTCCTCATCCCCTCGACTTCTATCAGCCCATTTACGTATAAGTAGTGTTGAGCGAACTTGTGTTTTAAGTTCTGCGTCCAAATTTGGGTTCGGGTTATCGAAGAATCCAGTTATGGATTACGCTACCACGGACCATAACGGAATTTGGAATCCATAAACAGGATTCTTCGATAACCTGAACCCAAACTTTGGACGCAGAACTTAAAACACAAGTTCGCTTAACACTATATATAAGTTAAAGGTTTTTTGAACTGAACAACATAACATTGGGCCATAAGAAGGGTATAAATGAAGAAAACATGGAGAGCCCTATTAGGACTAGGGGGCTGTGTGTGTGTAGGTTATCTTTAAAGGGGTTTTGCAATGATTGATGTAAAAAATTAAAATCAGACATCATATAGTACATGACAATCTCTTTCTCATCAAGCTAGAACCAGCCCTGTGTCTCACATGGATCCAGAGATCTCCACTTTCTCATTACTCCAATTCCTGTGCTAGATTTTCTTCAGCCTAGCAGCTCAGGGGAATGTCCTTTCTGCTGCAGCTCTCTCCCCATCACGACCCAGGGGAATGTCCTTTCTGCTGCACCTCTCTCCCTGTAACTGCCACAGCTTCTAACAGAACATACAGCTGGTGGCAGTTGAAGATTTAAAGGGAACCTGTCACAATAAAAGCACACAGAGCTATGGGGACTGGGTATTGCGGATGTGCTAGCGGACATCAGCTCTATACCCAAAATCCAGGTGACAGGTTCCCTTTAAACTGAGCACTAGTGTTGAGCGAAGCACGCTTCGGATGCTTCATCTAAAGTCGCTTCATTCAAAACTTCAGAATAATACTGTAAGAAGATTCGTCTCCATACAGTATTAGAATGTACGGGCTCTGATGAGCCGAAGTTAGTTATTCGTGAAGTCGCTCGTGATAATTGTCCTGTGTAAAAGGCGCCGGCGATCACCTGATGAATGAGCAAACACTGCTGGACTTTGTGTGTCGCGGTCGCAGCAATTATGCGAGTCGCACTGCAACCCCATTCAGTCCTATGGCAGCCCTGCCACACACCACCATGCTTGGACACGCCATGTTCGCACCCAAGATGGCCGTGTAGCCGCACCCTAAAGCTCATTCTATGGGGGACATTTACTAAGACGCAAGCGCAGATCCACTGGATTTGTAAAAATAATTGCACCGCCGCGGGAGAAGCACCTACTTAATTTGCTTGCGCAAAACCGTACACTGTGCGTGCGCACTCAGGGACCGTGTGTGCTTCTCCCGTGGCGGTGCAATTATTTATACGAATCTAGTGGATCTGCGCTTGCGCAGATCCACACACACACCCTCCTCCAGCAGATTCCAGTGCGGCTGCATCACTTCCAGGTATAGCATTCTGCCAAGGTATAGGAATCTGGCAGAACACCGGCCCCGACGCCCGTCCTGCCCAGCTGCCAAACACAAAGTGAAATCGGCTGTGCAACTAAATATTGTTGCAAAGCCGGTTAAGAAAGAGACTAAATAAGTTGCAAGTCCCTTAATAAATGCCCCCCATGTGTCCCTGACCACCACTGCAGGTAGACCTCTCAACTACAGCTAAGCTACTTGTCGACGATCTCCACTAAGATTCGCTGCGGCCTCATCTGGAATACGCAGTCCAGTTCTAAGCACCAGTACATAGAAAGGTTGCAAAGCAGCTGGAAAATTAACCTATACAAATATATAAATGGGCCATACAAAAAATACTGCGAAAAACTGTTCCATGTAAAATGTGCTCAAAAGACAAGGGGGCACTGCCTCCGACTGGAGAAGAAAAAGTGCAGTCTCCGGAAGCGTCAAAGCTTCTTTACTGTAAGAACTGTGAATCTGCGGAATAGACGTCCTCAGGACGTGGTCACAGCAGGAACAGTGGACAGTTTCAAAAAGGGTTTAGATGAATTCTTAAAGGTAAACAACATTAATGTTTATGAAAACGTGTAGAAATCCGAGTCTCATTTCCTTCTGGAATTCGCGTCCCCACCTATCCCTTGGGTGATGGACGTATCTCTTTTTTCAACCGTATTAAATATATGTAACAAAGGAAAAAGCAAAAAACTGCAAAAACCGGACACTGAATAAACCACAGTCTGTACTCTGTTAGCTATGGTTGTAGACAGTAAACTTTCAGCCAACATTAAAAGTACTAACCCCAAGCTCAAACAATCCCTGAATGACTGAATTGTCCATTTTTGAATTGGCATCCATGGTTTTCACAAGTGGGGCGATCCGGTCCTGGGCAAATTTTCGTACTGAGAAGAAAGAAATACAGCATGAAGACAATAGACTATACCAAGCACAAAACTTATCACGGCGAAAATTGCACCTCATTTATTAAAACAAAAAAAACAACACACGCCTCGTAATAAATATGGCGTATTTGCATTTTTTGGCACATTTTCTTCTGCTTCTAAGAAATGGCATCTAGTTTTGAGGGTTTTTTTTTATGCTGAAACACAAAGTAAATATTGGCTACAAAAATGCTTGTGTAGTGATATTTCATAATGCACTTTAGACTTATAAAGAGGATCTGTCGCCTCTCCTGACGTGTCCGTTTTAGTAACTGCTTGCATCCCCCATGTAATCCCAATTGCGGAGCATCTGTACTTATGACTATGTTGTTCCAGTCCTTTATTATTCCTGCTGAATGTGATGAATGATTGGATGTTACCAGTCAGTGCTGCCAGTGTCAGACTGTGCAAGGACACAATCCCAAGAAGGAATAATAGAGGAACGGCACAACATAGAGTCATACAGAATGGGTAGGACATGGGGAACGCAAGTAGTTACTAAAGCAGACGTGTCAGAGGTGCGGTCTCCTCTCCTAAGTAACATATGACTGCAAAAACATACATTAAAAAGCACAGTTAAAACGCAGTGAAAAACGCCCAAAAAGTGAAATTCCCACTAGTATTTTCATCATGGCATTTTTCCCCTATAGAGAAGATGTCAAAACGCCAAGAGCTCCAGCAGGCCGCCTTTTTAACATAAAGAAGAAAGACAAAAGAAAGCCACCTAATGAACAAAAATTAGTAATAATAGGCCGGCTAGTTCTCAAACAAGCATCCACATTTAGGCCTCTTTCCCACGGGCGTGTGCTCCTCGTTGCCGAATCGCGGACCCACACGACCACGGGCCGCACACGCCCGTTGGGAAAGAGGCCTTATTGTTACCTACTAAAATGACATAGAATATACATCCAACATTGTAATCTATATAAAAACACAATAAAAAATATATATATATATATAAACGTGAGATGGTGTACAGTCGCGGTCCCTCTATGAGCAGGTAGTGCGGAGCTCATGCACTACTCCAGGACAAGGCCTCTTGCACACAAGCGTTTTTTTTCAGTTTCCGTTCCGTTTTTTGCGGATTCTGTTTGCGGCCCATATGCGGAACCATTCATTTCAATGGTTCAGCAAAAAAACGTGATGTACTCCGTATGCATTCCGTTTTTCTGTTCCGCTGAAAGATAGAACTGGTCCTATTATTGCCCGCAAATAACGATCTGTGGCTCCATTCAAGTCAATGGTTCCGCAAAAAAAAAACGGATCTGTTTGTACTATCTTTAACATAGCCCAGACGGATCCGTCTTGAACACCATTGAAAGTCAATGGGGGGCGGATCTGTTTCCTATTGTGCCAGATCGCGTCAGAGAAAACAGATCCGTTCTTATTGACTTACACTGTGTGTCAGAACGGATCAGTTTGGCTCAGTTTCGTCAGGCGGACACAAAAAACGATGCAAGCAGAGTGGAATGGAGACGGAACGGAAGCAAACTGATGCATTCTGAGCGGATCCTTTTCCATTCAGAATGCATTAGGGCAAACACTGATCCGTTTTGGACCGCTTGGGAGAGCCCTGAACGGATCTCACAAACTGAAAGCCAAAACGCTAGTGTGAAAGTAGCCTTATCCGAGCTGATAAAGCAGGCAGAGTTATGAAAACTCTCTCCCATTACAATGTGCTGCGCTGTGCTTGGAATACTGGGAGGAGACCACAGTGGTCTCTTCAAATAGCTGATCGGTGCCTGACCCCCAGAAATCAGATACTGAGGATAGGACAACAGTATTAAACACTCGGACAACCCCTTTAAAGTATAACCCTTTTGACATGTCAGAGGTTGTGATGGTCCAGGTTTGGAGACCTTCACTAGTTGCTGAAACAAAGTGGCAGATGATTGATTTTCCATAGGTCATCAACACTGTACTGTCAGAATACCCCTTTAAGGATGCAGCCTATTTTGGCAGAACATAATTGCCACACTTTACACTGAGTAGCACAGGTGCCATTGGGGTGACAGAGGGAACCCGTCAAACTCCTTAGGTGCTGCAGCTACTACTGTCTGCAGCATCTAAGAGGTTAAACGGCCCCAGAGGTGGGACCTGGCTTTCGTGGCATATACTGGAAGTAGTTAACATAGGCTTAATATGGGATCACTCTTATGAATTGCGTTTTCATCCAGTTTTATGGGCACGGTCTTGGAGCTCTGTGAAGTTGGAGGAGCAGTGAGAGGTATCGGTTCTAGGTTTACCCATGTCTCGCAGCATTCCCTCTTCTTCTGTGAACGTCTCCAGGGGCGCATATATCGCTCCTTCCTTGGGCGCTGCAGCCAACACATAGGCTTTAGAAGATTTTAGACGACAATGGAGATTGTGGGATGTAACCAGGCAGGGCCGCAACCCTCTACCCAGTACCTAGAATAGGACAAAAACAAAAGACCATAAAGTAAAATAAAGTGATGTATTTGACCAAAAAGAGGACCACCTCTAATAAAAGAGAGTGCGGGCGATATTATTTACACTGCACACAGATCCTACTTCATCAGGTACAAATCTACCGCCACAGAATCTCCCTTAGGTCTTTGTTCGAAAAATCTGTGGCAGAAGAATCGAGGCCGACCCTTGGATTTCTGCCACAGATTCTCACTTCCACCGGCTGTGGATCCGCACCCATTCAATAGGGCTGATCTGCGAGTGGCCACCTGCTGTAATTTCAGCACCTCAATTGTCCCCCCCCCCCCCCCCATGATGCGGATATTGATAACCGTCTATGAAGAAATCCACGTCATATGAACTATGGCACGGGGGGTGGACTGGGAACGTTTCCTTGCGGGGTGTATTTTTGGGATGTCTTTGCTGCAGATTTCACCCCCATACATTGCAAAATGTGAAATCATTGGTGGAGGTCCGCAGAACACGGTAACGTGCTACTTGCATAAAATCCGCACTGCAGATCAATCTATGCACGGAATCCATGGCGGGAAGTTTCTGCAGAGTGTGCACGAGTTTTTTTTCGAAAATCTCATTCTATACTTACTGCCCCTGTGGGATCAGATCGTGGGAATAAAGGGAAACATTTCTCAGATGCTCGCCACCTTCTATTCCAGCAGGGAGAGTTGAGCGGTTTCAAGTTCGGCGTACAAGGTTCAAGTTCGGGTTCTCTAAGAATTCCGCTACCTCGGACCATAACTTATAGTCTGTGGTAGTGGTATCCATAATGGAATTCTTCGATATCCCGAACCTCTTACGCCGAACTTGAAACCACAAGTTCGCTCAACACTACCAGGAGGCGCACCTGCTCAAGTGTTCTCTGAACTCCCATACAAATTAATGAGGCATGCTGGGAGTTGTAGTTCCACAACAGCTGGAGTGCCGGAGGTTGCCTACCCTCTTGATGCCACTGAGACTGCGATATTTGCAGGAGATTTACCAGACACTACCAGAGAAAACGAGCAATTGCACATAGAAACCAGATTCTCAGACCCAGACTGGTTGCTATGGGCAACGGCTGCACGCCACAATTATCACTTATTTTTATCAGAAGACGACAGCGGTGACATCATGAACAGACGGAGACATCAGAAAAGTCATGGCGGTGCAGAAGAACGCCACCAGCTCCTTTATTTTAGCAGCAGGTAAGGTGCTGGCACCCTGTTCCCTCAGTGGTGGTGTCTATGGGAAACAGTGCAACTAGACAGATGTGCAACCCCAAAATTAATCAACAGGTTATTTGTAGGAAACACAAATGCAATCGCACTCTGCAACCAGCACTCTGCCCTGCCTCTATGCTGGATGTTGAATAAGGCATTAGTGTACATTTCGGCCAAAGCGTAATAAGCCACTCACCACGTCAAGGTCGCCTCCATGAGTGGCTTATTACGCTTTGGCCAAAATGTACACCAATGCCTCATTCAACATCCAGCATAGAGGCAGGGCAGATTGCTGGTTGCAGAGTGCGATTGCATTTGTGTTTTTGCGTTTGTATCTGTATTTCGCCATAGCAATGTGCACCTGCATACAGGGTTGTGCAGGCTGAATCCCCCATATTTGTAGGAAACCATTGGGTAAATACTGGCTTCCCACCCTGACAGTCCTTGTCCTTCTCACCTGGACACTACGACACAACACTCCAGCCATTTGTCCGGACAGATCAGCTATCGCGAGAGTTTAGTCAACCCCTGCTAGTGCAGTAGATCTGGGGACAGGACATCCCGGAAGTGTTGTGCGTTCCAAGCCTCTCTCGAAATTATCAACTCCTTCCCCTCTCATTTTAAGCTGGTAATAAGGCATAAGGTCTCTGGTGATCTCCGCACCCTTCTGAGGCCAGCTAGATACAGATATTTCATTATCAGTTGAAAAGAGTAAACCAAAAGACTACAACTACCAGCATGCAACTCGGCCAGCCAGCGTCATGACGACAACACGCGTGACCATGAAGGTGGGCTCCGGTGTGCGCATGCGTGCTTTGGTCCTGCCTGGGCCCGGACAACAGAATTGGACGGTGAGAAGGGGCAGTGGTCCTCCCCGGCATCCAACTGTACAGTGGAGGCGGAATGCGGTGCCCGGTTGTAAGGAGCTCCCGGTAACGGTAAGAGGGTGTATGATACCTCCGGAGGGGGCGGGGCCTTGTTACGTGACGTCAGAAGAGACAGTCCACAACAATAATATAGTGTTCTGTCTTTGCTCCCTATGTATCATTGTGTGTATGTGTGACAACTTCTAGTACCTGTAATCTTCATCTCTGTATACGATTACACTATATCTATGCTATCCCACATATCTGTCTGATCACGTGTGTGATGACATCACTTTATGTGTAATATTCCATATACTTGTGTGATAACATCACTGTATCTATAATATTCTATATACTTGTGTGATATCACTGTATCTATAATATTCCATATACTTGTGTGATATCACTATAATATTCCATATACTTGTGTGATATCACTATAATATTCCATATACTTGTGTGATATCACTATCTATAATATTCTATATACTTGTGTGATAACATCACTGTATCTATAATATTCTATATACTTGTGTGATAACATCACTGTATCTATAATATTCTATATACTTGTGTGATAACATCACTGTATCTATAATATTCTATATACTTGTGTGATATCACTATCTAAATTATATTCCATATACTTGTGTGATGACATCACTATCTATAATATTCCATATACTTGTGTGATGACATCACTGTATCCATAATATTCCATATACTTGTGATATGTATGATAACCCTTATATGTGCTATATTTTGCCGTATACTGCGGACCTATTCAAGTAAATGGGTCTGTGGTGCGATACGGGATTTACGCGGCTGGTGCTCATGTATTGTGGTCCGTAGCACAGGACACAGATGCTCGTGTGCATGAACCCTTAGAGAGGATCCTCAGAATAGGGCCTCATGCACACAACCGTATTTTTGGTCCGTGTCTGATCTGCATGTTTTGCTGATTGCATGCGGACCCATTCATTTCTAAGGGACTGCACACGGCTGTGCCGCAAATGATAAAATCGGGATCTATTAAAAGGAATGACAGAGTGGAATGCCCATAGAGAATAATGGAAATGTAATATTTGAATTAGAGACAAAACCATTTGACATATCTAATAATTATTTAGCAGGCTTACTCTCCAAGTTCAGTGGGATTATTTAAGGTTCAGATTATGTGGAATTATCACTGTTTTCTACAGAATGACGAGGGTGAATGACACAAAGGAATGCCCATAGACTATAATGGAAAGTAAGCTATGAGCTCATTTGCAGGTAAATCTGTGTTATGTAGGACATTAACCTTTACCTCAAGTGTTCCCTGGGTAGAGTAGCAGACTGTAAAATGAAAATTACCTTGGATTATAACCGTTTTCTATAGAATGCAAAGGTGATGGAACGCCCATAGGCTATAATGGGAAGTAAAACGTGACTTGGTGCCAGAACTATTCAACATCAAATAAATCTGTAGCAGGCTTGCGCTTCAAATTTAGTGGGATTATTTAAAATTGAGATTAAGTGGGATTATCATGGTAATGTCCTAAATAACACAGATTTACCTGCAAATGAGCTCAGAGTTTACTTCCCATTATAGTCTATAGGCATTCCATTGTGTCATTCCATAGAAACCAATGATAATCCCACTTAATCTTAATTTAAAATAATCCCACCGAGTTTGGAGTGTATATTTATTAGATATGTCAAATGGTTTTGTCTCTCATTCAAATATTACATTTTAAATTATTCTCTATGGGCATCCCACTTTCCTGTTAAAGTCTATGGGCATTCCACTCAGTCATTCCTTTTAGTAGGTCCCTATAAAATCTGCCCTATTCTTGTCCTTTTTGCGGAAAAAATAGGCATTTGGCGGCTGCAAAAAGTGCGGTCTCTGTACTTTGTGGATCACAAAACTGATACATCCAGTTTGAGAGGCTAAAAGGGCTCCTGCACACGACTGTATATTGCAGGGCTGGCCAACCTGCGGCGCTCCAGCTGTTGCAAAACTACAACTCCCAGCATGCCCAGACAGCCTACAGCAGGGCATGGTGGGTAATTGTAGTTTTACAACAGCTGGAGAGCCGCAGGTTGGCCAGCCCTGGTATATTGGGTCCGCGTCCCATCTGCATTTCTGTGGTCTGTAATAATGTGGACAGCACATAAATGTCATCCGTGCGGCCATTCTGCTTATAGGACACGTCTTCTTCTAGTCCCTTTTGCGGGCCGCAAAGCAGCAATGGCCGAATGTAGGAGCCCCGAAGGTCGTCAGCCTTTCCCTGCCCTGTAGTGCTCCCATCTATGTGTGCTATTCAGACACAGGGTGTCAATGGGAGTTCCTAAAATCCCATTCACTTCCATGTAACATCTGGATACGACCTGCCGTGCGGCACACAGTGGAAAAAATACATTTAGCAAAGGCTTGTACCAGGCTGCTGGCGCCATACTGGGGCTATATGGCGGAAGCCAAGAGTATTGCGGTGCCTTCTCTATCCCACACTATGGGTCTGGACTCTGACTTCTTCTACAGAAATTCTCTAGGACCCCCGTAATAGACAAACTGTTAGAGTGTAATACAGTGTATCGCAGTATTTTATGTCGCCATCCATGTCGTTGCTCGAGCATTAGCTGTTATGTTTAGTATTGGGGGGAGATGGATGGGAAGTACTTTGTATAATGGCCTCCTAAACATTGCCTCTGTGCAGACCCTGGGCTGCTGCATCAGGATGTGAGCGGGCTGTGGCGGTGGGTGGGCGTACAGCAGGCACACTGCATGGCTTGTGGAAGGAGGCATAAAGGAGCTGTGTGTCCTGCCCGCCCCGGCCAGTAATATCTCCCTCAGCAATGCTGCGGTGAACGTTGTGTGCGACTCCTGTGATGTCACATGTAGCGGTGCGGTCGTGCCTCCCTACGCTAAGGTCCCATTCACATTTCCATGATCGTTTGGATTCGTTTTTTGCCCTCCATGTGTCATCCATATTCCACAGACACTGCGGAGATTCATTTCCAGAACATCGCCTACCAGTGACATAATAGGGATGCCGTCCGTGTTGTGTCAGTGGTTTTCACCGACCCATAGACTTCAATAGGCTCGTTTGCCCCAACTCACAAACCAAAATATAATGCAAGTCTCTGTGAGAAACACATTGAAATCAGTGGGAACGTGCGCTGTCCGTGCATATACCTAGTGAATGAGGCCAGAGGGGTACGTTCACACCTACTGGAAAGGCTGTTGATTTTTTTTGCGCACACATACCGCAGCAGCAACGTGGATGCCATTTTTTAACAGATCTCTTCCACGCGGTGTGCGTTGTGGATTTTTTAAAAACTGTAGCTTGTCAATTTCTTCTTCCTATTTAGCCCATTTAGCAGAGAAATTGGAAACAATTTTGCTGCGTATTTTTCCACCACAGGCAAACCTCCTGTGCCTCTGTTATGCCGTAAAGGACTGTCTAGAACAGTGTTGGCGAACCTATGGCACGGGTGCCAGAGGCGGCACTCAGAGACCTCTCTGTGGGCACCCGCACCCTGGAAAAAGTCTATGGTGTACCAATATGCCTTAGACTTTTCCTGCCATTCATCAGTCCAGGGCGCACTATGAACGGCACAGGCAGTGCATTAAATGTAGGCAGCTATTATAGCTAAGTGATAAAGTACATGGAAGATATACTATATTGGACTGTTGTATTCAGGGTAAATTGCCGTGTTGGCACTTTCCGATAAATGCGTGGGTTTTGGGTTACAGTTTGGGCACTCGGTCTTAAAAAGGTTCACCATCACTGGTCTAGAACAACCAAGAAGCATAGGTCTGACAACCCAGTCGGGGGCCGTGGGCGACTGCTCTTGCCAATTAGAAAAGAGCAGCTGTCAGATGAGAGAGGCTCCATGCTGACGTCTGCGCTCATTTCAGGCTCAAAAACCAGCCATTACTTGTAATCATTGTCAGTATTAAGGCTCATGCACACGAACGTATTTTCGTTCCGTTAGTTTTTTTTGCAGACTGTATTCCGTCTGCATTCTGTTTCCGCATGTCCGTTCCTCAAAAAATAGAATGTGTCCGGTTTAGAAAGTATAGTCATTAAAGGGAACCTGTCACTGGGATTTTGGGTATAGAGCTGAGGACATGGGTTGCTAGATGGCCGCTAGCACATCCGCAATACCCAGTCCCCATAGCTCTGTGTGCTTTTATTGTGTAAAAAACTGATTTGATACATATGCAAATTAACCTGAGCTGAGTCAAGGACAGGTTCCCTTTAAAGGGCTTCTACCACCAGAAATACTGTTATGTAGCTGACTGACATGAGCGATGCGCTAATGTCAGCACTACATAACAGTATGTTTTAACATTAGTCCCTGCAGCCGTTTTTGTGTAAAAAAATAAATAATAATGCTAATGAGCCTCTAGGTGCTATGTGGGCGTAAAATCAGCATCTAGAGGCTCCGTCTACTCACCCTTTATCCCGCCCCGCTCCTCTTGATTGAGGTGACGGTTCGCAGCATTGTTGATGAAATCCCGCGCCGTTCACTTCTGTACTTGGCGCAGTGAGTGAATGATGCGCTCCTGCGCCGCCTACGTCACAGTGAGGAAGCCGGCACCAGGAGAGCGGCCTTCACTCACTGCGCCTAGTACAGAAGTGAACAGGCACGGCGAGGGATTTCGTCAAGGATGCTGCGAATCGTCATATCAATCAAGAGGACCTCGGGCGAGATAAAGCGCGAGTAGACGGAGCCTCTAGGTGCTGATTTTACGCCCACATAGCACCTAGAGGCTCATTAGCATATTATAAAAGGGCTTATTTTATCAAAACGGCTGCAGGGGGCTAACGTTAGAAACATACCTGTTATGTAGTGCTGACATTAGCGCATCGCTCATGTCAGTCAGCTACATAACGGTATTTCTGGTGGTAGAAACCCTTTAATGGCAAGGACCGCTGTGCTCCCCACTTGTCCCTACTATCTCCTTCCTCTTCTGCAGTGGAACTCTGAAAGTCCCACTCCCCGAATAAGTGGCGGTCTCAGCATCGAATATGCCACAATTGTCTTATTTAAACAGAAATTGCTGAAGAAATGTTGCAACGCCTTAAAAAAGTGCCACCATGTTTGTAATGGCAATGCCGACAGGACACCATGCTGCACTCAAGAACTACCAGATCCGTCAACAGCAGCAATGGGATTCTTTTTCTACATTGCATGGAGCACAGCTCTGCTCCCCGCCAGACACATTCAAGTAAATGGAGCCGTGTTGCAGTCCCTACACTTCTCCCCAGTGACTATATTCTCCTTTCAGGCACGGGGGCTGCGGCAGGACCACACCAGAACTGAATATGGGTGAGAAAAAACCGGAGGCGCTGGACTTTGTCAAGGATTTCCAGGAATACCTCACCCAGCAAACGCACCACGTCAATATGATTTCTGGCTCTGTGAGCGGAGACAAAGAGGGCGACACTTTACAAGGAGGTAGGTGCCACTGTAAGTGTTTCAGAATTACACTTTTTTTTAAATAAAATGTACTCCTGTGCTTAAAGGGGTGGGACGCCTTATAGATACTAAGTGCAAGAAGGGCGGGTAAGCGGTATATAGACAACTTACAAATGTTTAGACTTCAGGAGTTCGGCCATGTTTTCTCCCACATCCCCTTGCCCCCTTATCCCCATGTTTTACGTTGTGGGTGTGCGAATTGTGTAGATATTACTAGGGGGTCGTAAGAGTTTCTAGCAAGACCCAATTGCTTAATTAGCGGTCCTTCTTTGGATCAGCTAAAAAGGCTGCACATGGCAAGTGCAGGAATAGTTTACTCGTTGGCAGTGCCCACCAGTGAGAAGGACAGGATGGTACATGTACGGTGGATATTGGGTCTGTAAAGATGGCACCCCTTAAAACCACAGTGTTTCTGCTGTTTTAAAAAGAGGACCTTTCACCGCTCCTGACATGTCTGTTTTAATAGCTTCATGCATTCCTCATGATAACCATTCTGGAGCATCTCTTCTTAGAGCTCTATGTTGTGCCAGTCCTCTATTATTCCTGCTAGAAGTTATGAATGAATTGCTATAAGCCTTCAGTAAGGGTACAGAGGGGTGGTAACCAGTTGGGGGTGTGTACCTGCACAGACTGAAAATTACAGCACTGATTGGATAGAGTGAGTCTGTGCAGGGACACGCCCCCAACTGGTTACCACCCCTCTGTACCCCTACTGCAGACTGCTAGCAAATCATTCATAACTTCTAGTAGAAGTAATAAAGGAATGGCACAACATAGAGCCATAAGAGCAGATGCTCCAGAATTGTTATTACATGGGGAATGCATGAAGATATTAAAACAGACATGTCAGGAGTGGTTAAAGGTCCTCTTTAAACAGCAGACATCCTGAGCTAATGTCTGTGATCGGCAATAATGGCGATCACAGACCTTTAACGTCTCAGGTGCCATTGTCAATTGTGAGAGGCTTTTCCTCACTGAGATGAGGGCTCCATAGGAACTGTTGCTGTGGTAGCCTCAGATCCTTCAGAGTAACCGAGGCTAACACAGCAAACGATCGGCTTCCCCAATCTCAGCAGGGGAAGTGCAGCTCTCCCAGGGAAAAGTCCCATAGGCTGCAATGGCAATTCATTGTAGTCTATGGGATATGTAATTGATAGATAAAAAAATTAATAAAAAGATCATTTGCACCACTGTGTCCCGAAACGCCCATATTATTAAAATATAAAACGTATATCCTGTATGGTGAATGTCATAACAAAAAAATAAATAAAAAAAATTGGTAGATTCGCCTTTTTTTCCCCCCCTCTTTGCTTTACCTGACCCCAAAATGGTATCACTGAAAACTACAAGTCACCCTACAAAAAAAAAAAAGCCTACACAGAGCTCATTAAACATAACTGTAAAAAAGTTATGGGGGGGGGGGGTCAGAATATGGCGATGGAAAGAAAAAACATTATTCCAGAGTTTTTTTTATTCACTATTAAAACTATATAAATGTGGTATCGCTGTAATCATACTGACCCAGAGAATGAAGGGAACAGGTCAGTTTCACTGCATAGGAAACCCATAAAACCGTGGTGGAATTACATTTTGTTTCCAATTTCACCCCATTTGGATTTTTTTCTCAAGCTTCCCACTACTTTCTATGCAATATTAAATTGTGCCATTAGTAAGGGCGACTTGTTCCGCAAAAAAACAAGTCCTCATACGTCTATGCGAACGGAAAAATAAAGTTAGGCTACATGTACACGAACGTTGATTGTTTCAGTGTCCGTTCATTTTATTTTTTTGCGGATAGAATGTGGACCCTTTCATTTCAACGGGTCCGCAAAAAATGCGGACAGCACACAGTGTGCTGTCCGCATCAGTATGTACATTCCGTAGCCCTGCAAAAAATTTAAAATAATAGAACATGTCCTATTCTTGTCCGTTTTAGACATTGTTACAATGGATCCGCAAAAAAAAAAAATTTTTTAAAAATGGATGTCATCCGTTTTTTCTTGCGGGTCCGCAATTTGCAGACCACAAAACACATACGGTCGTGTGCATGTAGCCTTAGGCTATGAAAAAGCAGGGAGTAAAACAAAAACGCAAAAATGAAAAAATGTCATGTCATGAAGGGGTTAAGATCTCTGTCAGCATATGTTTACATTCATAGGCCACAAACCATAAGCAGTGGATAGTTGGCAGAGCTGAATGTTTGCTCCGGTTGTATACAGTCTAGGCAATCTTCTGCCTTCAGGCTGATACACTGTAGCAAACCATCAGGTCCTGGTGTAGATTTGTATTGATAGAGCATCTGTCAACAGGATCAAACCAGGCATATTTCTGGTAGGGTTGATCCTGCGGATTAAAATAATACTTGTCTTGTAAAAATCACTTACGGGGTTCCCAAGAAAAAATAAAATAAAAGTGTAATCTTTATGCAAATTAGAGCTTTAGCGCACGAATGGGTGGGGCCAAGACTCTTAGGCCCCTTTCACACGGGCGAGTATTTCCGCGCGGATGCGATGCGCGAGTTGAACGCATTGCACCCGCACTGAATACAGACCCATTCATTTCTATGGGGCTGTTCACACGAGCGGAGATTTTCACGCATCACTTGTGCGTTGCGTGAAAAATCGCAGCATGCTCTATATTCTGCGTTTTTAACGTAACGCAGGCCACATAGAAATGAATAGGGTTGCGTGAAAATCGCAAGCAAGTGCGGATGCGGTGCGATTTTCACGCACGGTTGCTAGGAGACGATCGGGATGGAGACCCGATCATTATTATTTTCCCTTATAACATGGTTATAAGGAAAAATAATAGCATTCTAAATACAGAATGCATAGTAAAAAATAGCGCTGGAGGGGTTAAAAAAAAATTTAAAAATAATTTAACTCACCTTAATCCACTTAATCACGAAGTCGGCATCTCCTTCCGTCTTCATCTTAGCTGTGTGCAGTAACAGGACCTGTGGTGACGTCACTCCGGTCATCACATGATCCATCACATGATCCATCACCATGGTAAAATCATGTGATGACCGGAGTGACGTCACCACAGGTCCTGTTGCTGCACAGAGCTAAGATGAAGACAGAAGGAGATGCCGGGCTTCAGCAATGAAGTGGATTAAGGAGAGTTAAATTATTATTATTTTTAACCCCTCCAGCGCTATTATACTATGCATTCTGTATTCAGAATGCTATTATTTTCCCTTATAACCATGTTATAAGGGAAAATAATACAATCTACAGAACACCGATCCCAAGCCTGAAATTCTGTGAAGAAGTTCGGGTTTGGGTACCAAACATGCGCGATTTTTCTCACGCGAGTGCAAAACGCATTACAATGTTTTGCACTCGCGCGGAAAAATCGTGCGTGTTCCCGCAACGCCCGTGTGAAAGAGGCCTTAGTGCACCTCAGCTTTCAAGTTCTGTCCACGCCCCTTGGTGCACTGAAGCCCTAATTTGCATAAATAATAGTTTTTTTTCCCTCAGAGATGCCACAAATGATAACAAAACAGGTATCCTTTTAATCAGCAGGATCAACCCCACCTGGCAGTATGCATTATTCCATTCATGAAGAGTAAGCAGAGATATTACTAATGTGGTGAACTGAAATGCAAATTTTCTTAGAAAACTTTGAAACTTTTCATTGAGAGTTTATACATGCCCATCATTATGTATGCTGTATCTGTGTGCTGACCCTTTCCCCCATGACGACAGCTGACTCACTTTCTATGAATCAGGGTCACAAAACCACGATGTGTACACCGCTAACTCTCCGTGCCTTGCTCTACCGGCAGCTGGGACAGACAGCGATCAGAATGGGCTGGACCACCCGTCTGTGGAGGTCTCTCTGGATGACAGCGCGGGGATGCTGGTGGATGGCTTTGAGCGGACATACGACGGGAAACTAAAATGTCGCTACTGTAACTATGCCAGCAAGGGCACCGCTCGTCTGATAGAACACATACGCATACACACAGGTAGGACCCGGTCAGTGCGCATGCGGGGCATGAGTGCCTATTGTAGAGACTCGCATTGAATGGCTCAACACTATGTGCTGTGTGCTCTCATTCATTTTGGGGACCCCGTTCTAGAGGTAGGGGTGGGACCCACACCTGACATTGGTGGCATATCTCAGTGATGTGCAAATATGTGAGCTGAGACAACTGCTCAAAGCTCAAAATAGGTGAGAGGTTAATAAATGCAGCACATCTTTACGACTCCAGACAACAGCTTATCAATATCACATCGGTCGGGGTCAGACTCCCGACACCCTCGCCCATCAGCTGTTTTAGGGTCCATTCACACATCCGCAAATTGCAGATCCGCACGGACATGTGCGTTTCACATTTTGCGGACCACTCATGGCCGGCCCTGTGATAGAAATGCCTATTCTTGTCCGTGGCTGCAGACAAGACTATGACTTGCTGTATCTTTTTTGCGGGGCTGCGGAACAGAACTACGGATACAGACAGTACACGGTGTGCTGGCCGCATTGAAATGAACGGGTCCGCACCTGTTCTGCAATTTTAGATGTGGACCCATTCATATTAACGTCTGAATAGACCCTAAACTGGCTTCTGCGCTCCAGGACAACACAGGATAGCGGCCATTTATTTTTTAAATGTCCCAAATGCCCTACAAATAAACTTTTCTAACATACTTTATTCATTGATTTTTACTAAAGACATTTCCACCACACTTTAAACTCACTGTCCTGGCACATCGCTGACTCGTCAGTGGTGTACGGACTCTGCATGTTATCAGTGGGGCTGCAGTGGACGGTGTAGGGCAGGAGCACACATAGCTACCTGTGCCCCCCCGAGGTTGGCTAAATGCTGGTGTACCACATGGATACCCTGTAACAACGTGCTATGCCAGGATTAGCGGAACGGTCTCCAGCTCGTACTCCGTCTGATACAATGCAGAGTCCGTACACTGCTGAGAATGGTGAATTTAAAGGGCGGATGAAAATCAGAGCTTTAGGTGGAAATTTATTTTAGGAAAAAAAAAGTAAAGAAATTCCATTTAGGGACTTTTTATTTTTTAAAGTTGAATAAAAGTTTTCATGAGGCCTATTCCTGATTGCAGCAGCTGATTCAAACAATTGATTATGGGAGGGATGGACCCCTAAGATCTGATTACAGTCCTATCTGCGGTCTCCTCCATCAATAGCCAGATCGCAGCCACTTTTTTTTTTTTCTTTCCCGACAGTTCATTTTTATGGACAGGTTTGTCATTCAAGGAAAAAAAAAAGGCAACTGCATAATTTTGTGTCTAATTTACTTTCCTTCTCTTTCCCCCCCACAGGTGAGAAACCGCACCGCTGTCACCTATGTCCTTTTGCATCAGCCTATGAGCGCCACCTGGAGGCTCACATGCGCTCTCACACAGGAGAGAAGCCTTACAAGTGTGAGCTATGTTCCTTCCGCTGCAGTGACCGTAGTAACCTGTCCCATCACCGCCGCCGTAAGCACAAGATGCTGCCCATTAAGGGCACACGTCCCCACACTTGGCAACAAGAAAATGTGGGGTGTGCTTCAGAAAAAAGTTAGCAGCTTGGGCTACAGTCGTCGAACTCTTATTAACCTCAGCCCACCATCCATGGTGGTGCACAAGCCAGACTACCTGACTGACTTCTCTCATGAGATCCCCAGTATCCAGAGCGAGGCCTATGAGAATCTTGCCAAGGTTACACATGGATCTGGAGGACTGTCTAGAGATCCACAAGAGCTCATGGTGGATAACCCCTTAAACCAGCTATCTACCTTGGCAGGACAGCTTTCCAGCCTTCCACCAGATACTCAGAACCCTGCTTCACCAGACACAGGACCATGTCCTGACGAGAAACCGTTCATGATCCAGCAGCCTCCAGCGCCACCCTGTGTCTCGGCTGTCTCCACCAGCGTTCCTCAGAGCTCCTCCCCGACCAGCCCGGATGTACGTCCGACACACAATCATCGGAACTGTAGCCCCATGGCCGGCCCCAGCAGCGAGCGTAGTGGCCGGACCAGCACCCCCAGCATTAGCAACAGCCAACCTAGCACACCAGCCCCTGCTCTGCCAGTCCAGGACCCTCAGCTTCTGCACCACTGCCAACACTGTGACATGTACTTTGCAGACAACATACTCTACACAATCCACATGGGATGCCACGGATTTGAAAACCCTTTCCAATGCAACATCTGTGGTTGCAAATGCAAAAACAAGTATGACTTTGCTTGCCACTTTGCTCGAGGTCAACATAGCCAACACTGACTTCTAGTAGCCTTTATCTTTGTATGTCACTCTGCTCCTCAGGAGACAGTCCGTCTTATAGAGTGCCTGTCATTTGAGGAATGTGTATAGGATGCAAGTATAAATATATATGTCTCTCATTTGGTCCCATGGTCTGACTCGGAAGGAAAAAAAATATATATTGCAAGATGGCCGTCTTGACAGCATTGAGGGAACCAAGCCAGGTAGAGCGGACAGGAAGTTTTGGGCATCACTTCAAGGACAGATGCCTATAGATATGTGATGTTTATGATACTGGATTAGGCACCTAACGTTTAGTTGTCTGCCCAGTTGTCTGTTGTTCTCATCTTGCCCCCCCCATGGACAGTACGAGAGGGGGGTCATCAGAATATAACCAGTTTTCGTTGGGAGAACCTCACAGTGATCATACTTCTACAAGGTGAAGACTGTTGGCATCTCTGTAAGTGTTGTAAACCCTGTCAGTACTTTTATTGTCCATCGTCGGGATTTTACCTTCTTGCGGCCTTTCGCCCTGCGTGTGATGGGCTTGAATGAAGTCATTTTAAGAGTAATTATAATGGTTTCCAATTGGAAACTTTTTTTTTTTTTATATATATTTTTTTTTTATGAAATAACTTATCATTGGTCGTTAAATATGTTTGTACAGATCTATTCACCGTGTGTTCAGTGTTGCTCCAAAGAGTCAAACTTCTTTGTAAACCACGCTGTATAATAAATGTGTGTTGTCTGCCCACCTCCCCAGTGTCCCCCATCACCTTCATTTCTTCAGTGAGAATGGTAAGAAGCCGAGCTCCTGGAGGCTCAGGGTAGGTTCACACGGCAGGATTTTGTCCACGACAGAACCCACCACATATCCCAAGGAAGAAACTGCGTCAGCCGTAGGATTTCAGGCAGGACCCAGCTGTGGCTCTGCGAGGGGGTCAGTGCCCCAAGAACGAGCTTGGTGCAGTCTTGAAAACAGCATGGCAGCACTGAAACCCGAACCCAAAATCCTACGTCTGAACATACCCTTAGAAGACGCAGTACCAAATCGGAGTCCTTTTGAAGAATGGGAAGCAGATACAACAATACAAAGACCAATATTATATTACTTTACTAAAAAGCTGAAATGGAAGAGATGTGTTGGCTCAGACCACGAACGATCATTGCAGGACAATGGCCCCCTGACACAATTTTTAATCCTTAGATAGTTTTTAAACTAATAGTGAAAGGTCCTAACTATATCAGTGGGCAGAGCGGCGCCCAGGGGTCCCCCTGCACTTACTAGTATGTCTGGGCGCCGCTCCGTTCGCCCGGTATAGGCTTCGGTGTCTGCAGCTCCCTCTGTTGTACTGGGCGGAGTCTTTGTATTAGGGTTGTCCCTTGCTGCAGCGCTGGCCAATCCCAGGCTATGAGCTGTGCGCTACGATTGGCCAGCGCTGCAGCAAGGGACAACCCCAATACAAAAACTCCGCCCAGTACAACAGAGCGAGCTGCAGACACCGAAGCCTATACCGGGCGAACAGAGCGGCGCCCAGACATACTAGTAAGTGCAGGGGGACCCCTGGGCGCCGCTCTGCCCACTGATATAGTTAGTTTTTAAACTAGTGAAAGGTCCTCTTTAACCCCTTAAAGAGTAGGATCTCAGTATCTGATTGGTGGGGGTCTGACTCCCCATACCTCTGCTGATAAGCTGTTACCCTCTAGCTGTGATGTGCAGTGGATGGAGCGGGTTTATGCATACGAGCGTGGTTTTGGTCTGCATCTAATCTGCATTTTTTGTGGATCGGATGCAGACCCATTTACTTAAAGGGTTTCTGTCATTAGAAATAACGTTACGTAGCTGACCGACATTAGCGCATCCCTAATGTCAGCAGTATATAACAGTATGCCTTATAACGCCCTGCCTGCCGCCGTCCTTTTAAAATATGCTAATGAGCCTCTAGGTGCTATTAGGGTGTTTCTTTAGCATCTAGAGGCTCGGTCTACGCACCCTTTGGCAGGTCCAGTGTCCCGTAAATCCCGCGCAGTCTCGTTTAGTATTTGGCGCAGTGTGTGATGGAAGCGCTCCTGCTGCCTGCGCCGAATACTAAACTGGACCGTGCAGGTGCGGGATTTACGGGACACTGAGGAGAACTCGAAAATCAGACCTGGGCGTGCCAAAGCGTGTGTAGCCCGAGCCTCTAGGTCAGTGTTTCCCAACCAGTGTGCCTCCAGCTGTTGCAAAACTACAACTCCCAGCATGCCCGGACAGCCTTTGGCTGTGTGGGGAGTTGTAGTTTTGCAACAGCTGGAGGCACACTGGTTGGGAAACACTGCTCTAGGTGCTGAAGTAACGCCCTAATAGCACCTAGAGGCTCATTAGTATATTTTAAAAGTCTTTATTTTAAGAGAACGGCGGCGGGCAGGGCGTTATAAAGCACACTGTTATGTACTGCTGACAGCACATCGCTAATGTCAGTCCGCTACATAATGTTATTTCTCATGACAGAAACCCTTTAAGTGTGCTGTCCGCAGCTGCACGTCTGATAGATATATATCTATCTAAAAAAAATTTTTTTTTTAAATCAAAAATCGCACATGTCCTACCCTTGCCTGTTTTTCAGACAAGAATAGGCAGTTCTTACAAAGGGCTGGACATACCATTCTGCAAAAACGGCTGTGTGGATGAGGCCTTAATGAGGGCAGCGCTGCAGTTACTATGCAATGGATGGAGTTACAACTAAACAGCTGATCATGGGGACGGGGGGTGTTGGCGCCCCTGCCGATCTGACATTAGGATAGGTTATCAATATCAAAGCCACGCATAATAATTTTTTTCCTCCCTGCCTTGTTTTGTGCGGAACACATTGTACTTTCTTATGAGACTATTTACTATTTCATACAATGTATTTGGAAAGCTGGAAAAAAATTAATGGGGTGGAATTATTTTTTTTTCAAATTGAATATGTTTTCATTCGATTGCTTATACCATACTGCTAGTATTTCCATCTATGTTCATGTTAAGCCTTTTACTATGACAGGCCTGGGAATTATCAGACGGACCCCGGCGGCAATAGCAACCAAACTGCTTCTGGCACAGTCATTGCAGGGACACCATTCGGTCACCAGAGGGAGCCCTCTGACTCCCAATGACTGCTCAGAAACCATGGCAGCAGTTGACCACAGCATCTGAAGGGTTGAATGTACCCGATTGCCTCTGCCGCTACTAGACTATGGTGGTTTCAGAAGGGCGTGGAGACCTATAGTAGTCACAGCTGTTGGCAGCACATGTTGCTAGGCAACGCCTACTATTTCATAAAAAACTTTTACTACATTGTCATAAGTTTTGAGGAGTGCGAGCCCGGATCCTGAGACTCCCACCGCTGGAACTGAAGCACTCGGATAAGCCCTGTACCCCTTTGGTTTTGGCTGAGCTTGCCTCTCCTTGTTGTGTATGCACATCGCCTCCCTAAAGAGAAGCTAGTAAGGCTAGGACACGTACATTTTTTTCTGCAACCATGACAATGTTGACATCTACGTACCTGCAGAATGTGGGCTGTATACGGGATGTCCATAGCAGATGCACTTAGGAATCATAAGTAATAAATTATGGCTGATCACTAGGAGACAGAAGACGGAGCTGTAAATGTATCCACATGAACCTTGTGCAAGTATCGCTGCAGAATACAGTCTACCTCCGCTCTAAAGGAGGACTGGACGCTGGAGATGCCATCTGCGGCAGCAGAACGAACAGTCCTAGCCGCTATAGTTTGCCGTAGCTGATCCAGAGCTTTAGACTTTGTCTGCTGAAGTTCTTGTGCAATCTGTTTAATATCCTTTGCCGACACCAACCCTAAAATAAAGGGCAAAGACAGTAAAAAAGTATAAAAAGGTAAGTCAAGGTATGGCTCTCCTTTTGGTGGACTTCATGAGAAACCGGAATCTCTCCAGCACAAACTCTGGACCAGATCTTAAAGGGAACCTGTCACCATGAAAATGCTAAATCAGCAGGCAGCATGTCATAGAGCAGGAGGAGCGGAGCAGATTGATGTGCAGTTTTATGGGAAAAGTCCCTATTAGGGTGAATTCACATGATGTATTTTTTTGATCCACAAAAAATACAGAGGACGTCCGTGTGGACCCATTGTAACAAAACAGGCAAGAACAGGACATGCTCTTTTTTGCAGGACTGAAGAACGGACATACAGATGCGGGCAGCAAACTGAGTGTTGTCAGCATTTTTTGCGGCCCCATTGAAATGAATAGGTCCACATCCAATCTACAAAAAATCCAGGCTGGATGTGGAACAAAAATATGGTCGTGTGAATGAAGCCTAACTTGTATTTGATTAAAAGGGTTCTCTCACTTCAGCAAACAGCATTTATTATGTGGAGGAAGTTAAAGGGCTTCTGTCACCCCACAAAAGTCATATATTTTTTTTTTGGATAGTTACATTCCTTATAGCGCGATATAGGAGAATATAATCTTGTCACTTACTTTGATGCGGCCGTTTCTATAGGAAAAAGCCCTAGCCCATATGCAATCCCAGGGTCCAGGCCGCCGGAGAGGCCTCTGCTTTTTCCTATAGTGTGCAAGCATGACCACCACTGCTGGATTGCAGGGTAGTCATAACAATGGAAACGAGCCGTGTATAATGTGAAAGGAAAAATAACAACAATATATTAGTAAGCGCCTTGTATTAACGTTCTCTACATGATAAATGCCACTTACTGAAGTGAGACAACCCCTTTAAATCCCTGCTCATTTCCGTCTTTGAAGTCCAGAAGGCGGTCCTATCAGTGATTGACAGCTATCTCTGTACACACAGTCAGAGGGAAGGCTGTCAGTCACTGATAACACCGCCTCCTGGACTTCAAAGGAAAAGAAATGTAAATTTATAAATTACAAGTTTTATAGAATTTTTTCCCACAAAACTATATATCAGTCTGCTCATCTCCTCCTGTTCTATAACCTGTTGCCTGCAACGCAGACAGTGTTCAACATGACAGCTTTTCTTTAAGCCCTGGTTTGACCAGACAACCAGAATTCTGGTGCATTTGGCTCGTTACAGGGGTTTTCTGAGATTTTTTTACTGTTGACCTATGCTCAGAACAGGTCATCAGTATCCGATCGGCGGGGGTCTGACACCTGGGACCGCTGCCCAACAGCCGTTTGAGAAGGCACCGGTGCTCTTGGTTGCGCCACGGCCTTCTCTCAGCTTTTCCTAGGCCAGAGATGTCACGGTCATCGGTCATGTGGCCTAGGAGCAGCTCTGTCCCTTTCAAGTAAATGTGCATAAGCTGCGATACCAAGCACAACCACTATACAATGTACGGCGCTGTGCTTGGTGAGCTGAGAGAAGACAGTGGCGCTCACAGGAGTGAGTCCCGGGTGTCGGACCCCCCCACACCGATCAGATACTGATGACTTATCCAGAAGATAGTTAAATCAGTAAAAAAAAAAAAATTATATATATAATCTCGGAAAACCCTTTCAAGTCTGCCCCAGTATTCTCCAAAGTTGCCAAACATCTGTGTAAGGGCTCATGCAGCCCGTGCCCATATTGTGGACTGCAAACAGTGGGATTTCAGTCAGTGCTTCGGCACTGCAAAAAAAAAAAAAAAAAAACAGAACATGTTGCAGACTGAATCTTGCGGATTGCAGACGCATTCAAGTGAATGGGTTCACACCCACAAACATCGGGCACGCAGCCGGTGCCCATGCATTGCGGACCGCCATTTGCGGTCGTCAGCACAGGCACGGGGCACAGATGTTCATGTGCATGAGCCCTAAATCACAATTGTATGGGGGAGAGAGGTTCTAGAAGATTACTGCCCATGTATAAAATGACTATAGTCGAGCATGCATCGCTTACCCTTCACTGTCTGCATGGTCTCCGAGATGAGCCGGCGGAGATTCTGATCTGCTTGATGGACGACGTTGGCTGCACAAATGTAACGATCCTTCTCCTGTGAAGAAATAACAGTGAAATATTGTCAGGTTTAGATGGGCTAGACCTATGGTGGGTTTAATTAAAACATCCCCCCCCTCTCTGGAGGAGCACATTGAATATAATGGGCAAATGTAATGCTTTATTTCTCTGGGGCACACAGTGAATAAATATTTGGTTTGGCACCATGTGGATTTCTGCAAGCTCTAATGGGAGAGTCAAAGACATTTCTACAAGTTTGCTGCCAGGTTCATCCAGAGATCACAGTTGATGGTGGATGGCTCCATATGTGGTGGACTGCCTCTTAAAAATAAAAAATAAAAGTCCAAATCGGACACATATACTGTAACGTCAGACACATATACTGTAACGCACAAAGGACACAAATGATCAGATGAAACTTGCTGCAGAAGTGTTAGGAGAGCAGATTTAAAGGGGTTCTCCTATTCAAAGGATAGGGATAAGGCTACTTTCACACTAGCGTTCGGGTTTCCGTTCGTGAGCTCCGTTTGAAGGAGCTCACGAGCGGACCCGAACGCAGCCGTCCAGCCCTGATGCAGTCTGAATGGAGGCGGATCCGCTCAGACTGCATCAGTCTGGCGGCGTTCAGCCTCCGCTCCGCTCGCCTCCGCACGGACAGGCGGACAGCTGAACGCTGCTTGCAGCGTTCGGGTGTCCGCCTGGCCGTGCGGAGGCGTGCGGATCCGTGCGGATCCGTCCAGACTTTCAATGTAAGTCAATGGGGACGGATCCGTTTGAAGATGCCACAATGTGGCTCAATCTTCAAGCGGATCCGTCCCCCATTGACTTTACATTGAAAGTCTGGACGGATCCGTACTAGGCTATTTTCACACTTAGCTGTTCTATGCTAAAAATAATGCAGACGGATCCGTACTGAACGGAGCCTCCGTCTGCATTATTATGGGCGGATCCGTTCAGAACGGATCCGCCCGAACGCTAGTGTGAAAGTAGCCTAAACGGGGAGATTTATCATCGTGAGTTTGCAAATTTTAAAAATTGTTGCAAGTGGCCTTTTCACACCACCCTCAGCAAATTTCTAAAAATGGGGCGTGGCCAACAGTGACAAAATTTATCTCCATCTACGTCAGCTTTTTAGAAATCTACGGCAGCTCAGGCACAAACTGCCTAATTTATGTTGAGGCCTCCATCACGAGAAGGGGGGTTGCAATCTTCCCCATATGAATTGAGCAGCAGGTTGCCACTCCATTGATTCTCTACAGGAGCTGCAGGAACGGCACTGTCCGCTATCCCCAGAAGTCCCATAGAGTTTAATGGAGCGTCAGGGGAGCCCAACCAATCAGACACTTGTCTCCAATGTTGTGGATTGGAAAGGCGTGTATTTAGCCCTTAATCCTGGGCCGTGCACTTACAATTGGGCAGATTTAAAACCTACATGATGTTCGGGTAATGGTGTACGGTTCAGGCACGGGTTCTTACCTTCTCCTCACTGTCCTCCTCCATTGGCATAACAGGGTTCTCCAGGGCTTGAGTCATTAAACTGGTGATTCTTTCCATGAATCTGTCATATAAAGTGCAATAAGGAAAAATTATAGAAGACACCCACCAGTATCCCACCGGCCAGTGGCTCCAAAATGTGTCAGGGGGCCTACTCCCCTTTGCCGAGCTGAGCGTGCATGTGTATGGGGGAGGGGGGAAATCTGATGGAAGTGCTATAGGTGGTAACTGTCTAATGTGTATGACCAGCCCAACGGTACTTTAGATTTGGCACTGGGCTAGGCCCGAAAATGATGTATGGAGGGTGGGGTGGAGTACATCGCTCTGGATTCTAAGCTGTATACCAGGGATGCCCAAACTGTGGCTTACCGGCTGTTGCAAAGCTACAACTCCCAGCATACCTGGACAGCCTACAGCGGGGCACTGTGGGAGTTGTAGTTCTACAACAACCGGAGGGCCGCAGGTTGGGCATCCCTGCTGTATACCATTGGCTTTGTAGTACTAATTTGATGCTGTCCACTATCCTTAAAGGGATATTCTGGTAATTTGACGTTATCCCCTATACACAGGATAGGGGATAACTATTAGATCAATGAGGGTCCTGCCTCTGGTACTCCACATGATCATGAGAGCAGAGACCCTGTACCCTGCAGGGCCTCCTGAAATAAACGGTGTGGCAGGTCAGACCCCCACCAATGTGTCTCCCTTGTCTTGTGTATAGGGGATAACATCAAATTACTGGAATACCCCTTTAAAGGATGATGACAACTAGTCTCCTTATTCCCTATAATGGTCTAATGCACGGATATATCAAACTCATGGCCCTCCAGCTGTTGCACAACTACAACTCCCAGCAAGCCCTCATAGCTATAGGATGTCCAGGCATAATGGAAGTTGTAGTTTTGCAACAGCTAGAGGACCACAAGTTTGACATTCCTGGTCTAAGGAGATCATAGAAGGTGTTCCTCTGTCTGAATACTACACTTGTCCTAGGCTTCCGCTCTCAAACTTAATTGTTGCCTCGGGTGCCGGGAACCGGACCCCCAGTCTGTACTGTATATGATATAAGACATGCCCGCCTTTCCTTACTCATCCATCTCGATGCCGTTGGAGGTGTCCAGGTATAGGCTGGCTTTCTCCCACGTGTTTTTCTCAGGATTTGGTCTCTCTAGTTTGGAGTCCATCAGGATTATTGTTCTGTCCATGACCCGATTCTGTCTCCTGTTGTTCCGTAGTAAGCAGCAGTCAACAGGACAATGCAGATAAATCTGACAGAACCCTAGAGAATCTGACCGAGAAAAAAACATTAGCTCATAAAGGAGGTCCAGGCAGTGAGGATAGTCATAGGCTTCATATGAAACAACCTCTTCCAGAAGGTGGCCTGCTGGGTCATGGCTCTCCTGGTAAACAGCTGACAGCAGCCACGCAGGGACAATACAAGGATGGCGCGAGTCCACCAGATTGAAATAGCACCTCTCCATTTGGGCTCATGGGGCGGGGGTCCTGAGTGTGGGAGGACATGTGCACTAAGGTTGCCTTCATGAGAAAACCCCTTGCAGCACAGTAGACAAAGCCCAAAAAAAAGACCGCCTTACGTGGATTACTCCTGACAGGGCAGGCAGCTACTTCCCCGACTGAGCATACACATAGGGGGCCATTAACTAAGCTTTTTAAAAGTTTACTTTAGTGGCGTAAATAGGTCTTATATTTTATCACACACCATTTGTGCAGCAAAATGTGCAACAGGCGAGAAAAAGGGGCATGCCGTGGGTGGGGAGCATGTGGCACCACAGGCCTGCCACATTTATCTTTCTTCATCAAGTGTATCACATAGCAGGGGTCACAAGATGTGCAAAATATATGCGACGTGTGCCTCTGCATAAATGTGGCCCATCCTGCAGCAACACAGGGGGAAATCAACGTCCCCCATAATAGCCATTTGAATCCCATCCGACGCGGGACCTTTTCTGTCTTACTGACTGATTCATATGCTCGTTCCATGCAATGTCTGTCTGCACTGCAGAGGTTCAAAGCAATGTGCAACCTTAAAAGGGGAAATTCCAGCTTTTTACATATCTAAAAGCTGGAATATCCCAGCGTTTTCAATTCCACTATTGAGATCAGTCATTGTCCCCATTCATTGTCAAACGAAACAGAATGCATTTCGTTCCATTTGGTTGCGTCCCCATTGCGAACAGACAAGGTAAGTCAATGGGGACGTATCAGTTTTCTCTGACACAATAGAAAACGGATCCGTCATGGCTATATAAGACATAATACAACTGGATCCCTTCATGATGAATGCATGCGGTTGTATTGTAACGGAAGCATTTTTGCAGATCCATGACGGATCCGCAAAAAAAACGCTAGTGTGAAAGTAGCCCAAGTGGTTTTCCAGGGAAATCATTTTATTTAAAAATAGGGACAGAAAGAATCGCTACTCACCTCACTGGGGCTCTGCTGCTGCTGTTCCAATGCTGCTCTTCACTTCCTGCTCCCAGGCTCTACACACAGGAAACTGTTTGAATTGCCCCCCACAGCCACAGTGATTAGCTGTAGGGGCAGTCTAAACCATTTTTTTTTTGTGTAGAGCCAGAGAGTAGTAAGTGAAGGGCAACGGGAACCAAAGCATCATTAAAACAGCAGCAGGGGACCGGTGAGGTGAGTAATGATTCTTTTGCATTTATAACTCATTCTGCATTTCCTCTGGAAAACCTATTATCCGGCCATGCATGGGATAGGTGACGAATACTTTTCGTGGTATAATCCCTTTACTATTCCTGTGTTGCAGTAGCGTTGGATTTAAAGAAACGTGAAAAAGTCAAAACAGCGAAAGAGGTGCTTACACTCTCGGGCCAGCTGGAACACTTCGTACCGCATGCTCTGATAGTAGAAGTTATCGTCCAATACAATATAGACCGGAATGGACTTCACATTAATGGACCAGCAGACGCATTCTGAGTCTTCTCCAGCAGAGATTAAGCCTTGACTTTCCAAGCATTTAATAAAGCGGCTCCAGGTTTCTTCAGTCTTCCCACTTGGAGGTTTTAAAGCCGAACAAGTGAGCAGAGCTACTAAAAGAGACTCAAGACACTGCAAGACGCGCTGCCGCTGCTGCTTCCACGGAGACGTCTGGAGAACGGAAGAGGAGAGCATTGATGAAGCAGGTGTCCAAGAATTCAATACTTCATCTTCAAATAATACTGAGCGTACCCCCCTGCCACATAGCGAGGCTGCATCCAGCACATTGACTGGAAGAGATTTTATAAATAATGTGCAGTGTAAACTGATTCCCCCGTAGATTTCGCCCTTCGCAATGCATAGGATACCTTCACAGGGCAGGTTTCCTGTGCCGATTGCGCACTGAAACCCCAGAGTATTTTGGGCCTCAATGCTCCTTAAGGGGGTTGTCTGGGTTCAGAGATGAACCGAACATATCCCCGTTTTCACCCAGGCATTTCATGCTCCGATGCTCTCCCTTGCCTTGCTCTAAATCGGAGGGCTCAGGCTTTTTCTGGAGATCCGATGACGTACTGGGCTCTCCATGGGGTAAGCTAGGCGGAGGCTTTCGCCTAGCAGTAAGCCCGGTGATGTCGCCAGCACTAATGGGCAGGCTCGTAGCCTGTGAAACAGCTAGGGCAGCGATAAAGCCCGCCCGTCAGTGCCGGTGACATCACCAGGAACACTGCTGGGCAGAAGCCTCCGCATAGCAGTGTAAAAAATATATAAACCCTTGCCCTGTGCAATAGGGCCAAGGGAGCGCTCATAACAGGGGGGCTGCCTGGGTGAAAAAGGGGATATGTCTGTGTTCAGCTCTGAACCCGGACCACCCCTTTAAAGGGCATCTGTCAGCCGATTTGTACCTATTTAACTGGCTTACCCGTTACCTGGGCACTTAGCAGCTGAAGGCATAGATATGAGGTATGTGTTCCACCCTTTCTGAGGCTACTTTCACACGGATCCGTTCAGATAATACAACAGTCTGCTTCCGTTCAGAACGGATCCGTTTGTATTATCTTTAACATAGCCAAGACGGATCAGTCTCGAACACCACTGAATGTCAATGGAGGACGGATCCGTTTTCTATTGTGTCAGATTCTGTCATAGAAAACGGATCAGTCCCCATTAACTTACATTGTGTGTCAAGGACGGATCCGTTTAGATTAGTTTCATCAGACGGACACCAAAACACTGCAAGCAGCCTCCAAAGCGGAATGGAGACGGAACGGAGCCAAACTGATGCATTCTGAGCGGATCCTTTTCCAGTCAGAATGCATTAGGGCAAAACTGATCAGTTTCTGACCGCTTGCGAGAGCCCTGAACGGATCTCACAAACGGAAAGCCAAAACGCCAGTGTGAAAGTAGCCTAATTTATATTGGTTTTGGAAAAAGCTGCCAACTATATTAAATTACTATGATGTATTTCGGGTCAGGAGATGGCGCTGACACAGCCCGTGTTTCTCAGGCCTACCGTAGTCATGTGTGGTTTTTTCAGATGTTATTTTTCCTATATGGAAAAACGCATTAAAAAAAGGGAGTTTTCTAATTTCCTTCATATGACTGCTGCACGTTTTAGGTCCAAATGAAAGCATTTTTGGGTAAAATGCACCTGGATTTGTGCAAGCGCCATTCAAATATGTGAGAAAGAAGCAGACGTTTCTACAACAAATCTGCTGCATAAGAATACAGCCTTTAACCCTTTCCTGACATTGCGATTTTCCATTTTTCGCTTTCTGACTTCCCAGAGCCATCATTTTTATTTTTTTGTTCACATAGCCACAAATGCTATTTTTTTGCAGGACAAGTTGGTTGTACTTTCTAACGCCACCATTTAATAATACATAGGATGTAGTGGGAGGCAGGAAAAACGGAGGTGGAACTGGAAAGAAAAAGCAATTCCGCCAGGTTTACGGGGCTTTTTCTTTTTACGACATTCACTATGCTGTAAAACTGACCTGCTTTGCATTCTCCAGGTCAGTACGAACCCGGTGATACCACATATGTATAGTTTTTCTTGCGTTTTAATACTGAAAAAAAAATTATAAACTTTTGAAAAAAGAACTTTTGTCTTTTCATCACCCTATTCTGATCCCTGTTTTTCATACAGTTTTGTCTACGGTCCGGAGATGTGTGTGGGCTCATTTTTTGCGGGACGATCTGTCGTTTTTGAAAATACCATTTTGGGGGGGGGGGGGGTGACTTTTTGATCACTTTTTATTCAATTTTTTGGGAAATAAAGTAATGAAAATCAGTCATTTTTCTTTTTTTCTGTTACACCATTCACTGTATGGGCTAACTTTTTAATATTTTAATGGCGATGTCCATGATGTTTTTTTTAATTGTTTATTTTGGAGAAGGGGGAGGATTGATTAGAAATTCTTCAAACTTTTTTTTTTTTACTTTTTGTTAGGTCCACAACTTGTAATCACCAGATTGCAACTTATACATAATAATGGAAATTGCTCTATTATTCTGTATAGAAATCACTATATCACCGTTCAGTGCTGCCACCTAGTGGCCTGAACCAGAATAAAAGGGCAGCGGTTGCAGAGAGAGAGCAGAGCCTGTAGGTGTAATGACTAGTGTTGAGCGCGAATATTCGAATTGCAAATTTTTTTCTCGAACATCGAGATTTCGCGAATATTTAGAATATAGTGCTATATATTCGCGAAATTGAATATTCTTTTTAATGCTCCAGTCAGTGCCCGTTGCCGCTTCTGCCGACTTCCGTGCTCATGGAGCATCCCCATCACCATGGGAACGTCGCCATATACTAGAATGTACTGTCGGATTTGAGAATTACGTTGAAATCGCAATTCGATTATTTCAAGTTATAATAATCGAATTGCGATTTCAACTTAACACTGCGATATTCCATATTCGTTAATTCTAGCCTAATATGGAATATAGCAGGTCCAAGTTGAAATCACAATGCGATTAATATAACTCGAAGTAATCGCATGGCGATTTCAACTTAGCACTGCTATATTCCATATTAGGCTAGAATTAACGAATATGGAATATAGCAGCAACCATAGTAAACCAGGTCCAAGTTGAAATCGCAATTTGATGAATTCAAGTTATAATAATCGAATTGCGATTTCAACTTTTTACGTATAATCTTAATATTGCTATAAACTTCGTCTTTTAGAATATTCATAATATTGCTCTAACTTCGTCTTTTAGAATATGACGAATATTCTAAAAGACGAAGTTAGAGCAATATTACGAAATTTCGTAAAATACACATATAGACTGTAATTTAGCTAATATACTGCTATAGTAATTTTTTTAACAGTGTGCATATTTTACAAAACTTAAGTTCAGAAAAGGCAAAAAAAAATTTGAGAAAAAAAAATGATTATAGCACTATATTAGCTAAATTACAGTCTATATGTGTATTTTACGAAATTTCGGAATATTGCTCTAACTTCGTCTTTTAGAATATTCGTCATATTCTAAAAGACGAAGTTAGAGCAATATTACGAAATTTCGTAAAATACCGTTGCCTTATACTATTAAAATAAAAAAATAATAAATAAATCGCAATATGCGATTAATTAAATCGCATATTATTCGCGATATTTGGAAAAATTACGAATATTCGATTTCGGCAAATATAAAACACGAATATTCAATCGAATATTCGCAAAATATCGCAAAATCTAATATGGCACCTCCCGCTCATCACTAGTAGTGACAACTCCCCCGTTGCATAATAAATCATCTTTCTCAGTAATGTGGGCACATATGAACATGGGACCAACACTGATGCCTTCAGCTGCCAAGCGCACATGTAACAGGTCAGCCAGTGTCATAGGGACAAACCTGCTGACAGATGCCTTTTACTTGGCTGGCCACCATAATGGCACGTCTATGTTAATGCTACACAATTAGTTGCATCTCCCGCCAAAGATGCTGTCCGCAGTGGAAACACTGGGGGAGATTCATCAAAACAAACGTAAAGGAAAACTGGCTTAGTTGCCCATAGCAACCAGATTGGTCGTTTCATTTTCCAAAAGGAGCTCTTTAAAATGAAAGGTGGAAACTGAGTGGTTGCTATGGGCAACTAAGCCAGTTTTCCTTCATCTCTCCCACTGTGTCTCATGGGTTGGTATTGGTGCCTCAGCAGCCATACAGCACCCAAAATCACTTCGGACATTGTACGGTTGTCTTGGTAACTTGACCGCCTGGTCTGACATTGTTTCTCCGGTTACCTACTGCAGCAGGTGATGCAGCTACAATCATATCATTACATCAGAACTCCAATACAGTACAAGAGCTGCTGAGTGATAGATATATATATATATATATATATACACACACACCTTACAGTACCATAACAAACATGGCTACTTAGGATTTTAATATCACAAGTGACAATCTTGTATCACAAGCTCTCATTGGCTATCTCAAAGACCAGTTATGTATGAATGAAACTGATTGGCTGCTTATTACTTACGTCTCTTCCGTCCTGGTTCTCGGACTGGCAGGAAGCCTCGCGATACTCGTGCCCTGAATCTCCCTCGAAGGCGCCGTCTGCCATAACGTCATCATAGGATACTACAACCACCGAGAACCGGCTGTGCCTGTTTTTCAGCTGCCGGGCTAAGGTTGATTTCCCGGCTCCGGGAAGGCCGCACAGAACACACAGTCCGATATGAGAGTTTTTAGCCATGATAGACTCCTCCATAATAACACTCGCGCTGTGTGCGCATGCTCAAATTAGAAGTTGGAAGTCACATGGTAAATGTGCTTCCTGTGCTGAAGGATTGTGGGAGTTATTTTAATCTGTAAATGGAGCTTCCTTTATTATTCTGGACATTATTCCAGCTGAGCTCGTGCTGGAGACTTTATGACTATTGGTGATTTTATTATTATGCTTTTTAACATGAGACAATTCAAACGTTCAGTCCTAAATCTTCACCGAGGTCTTAAAGGGACCCTCTCCTATGGATGTCTCTCACATCAGCGCTTCTTAAAATACTTCAAGGACTGAATTTTCCAGATTTTTGGGTAATGGGGAAAGCTGCAGGTTCCCATCTCAGAAAGTGATGGCATAACACCAAGATATGCCACAACCTTCATAGGTGGCGGTCCGACTGCTGGTACTGCTAGGGGTGCCACCGGCCAAGCTAAGCCACACCCCAAAGGGGCTGTGATTGTGGGGGCATTTCTTAACGCTGTCATACTGTGGCTCCCAATAATATTAATGCGTCTGTTGAAGCCCTCCAGTTGCCTTCATTAGTGCCGGTGTAACGTTACATTTCCCTACCCCGTGAGATTTCCCTACCATCGTCACTTCCGGCCGCACCGGACATGACGTGAGGAGGTGTGCCGCGCAGGCGCATAACGACGGGGTAGGGAAATTTCACAGTAGAGTTAGGTGGACACCAGTGCTTTTTCCCTACTGTAACCGCTGGTGAGGTTCCCAGCGCATGCGCAGTGTCGGTCGGTGTCCAGCTGAGAACATAAATACGATCACCGCGGCTGCGCACTGGCCCGTCATTTTTCCCTACCCTAACCGCTGATGAGGCTCCCAGTGCATGCACCCTCTGCTGTGAAATTTCCCTACCCCATCGTTGTGCGCGTCGCGGCACACCTCCTCACGTCATATCCGGTGCAGCCGGAAGTGTCGAGGGTAGGGAAATCTCACGAGTTAGGGAGATATAATGGAACACTGGCCAGAATTAATATTGCCTCCAGCAATAGGAATGCCCCAATTAGTGCCCCCCAGTAATATTAATGAACCCAGTAATAGTAAAGCCCCCAATAAGAATAATGCCCCCATTAGTACCCCCAGTAAGAACAATGCCCCATTAGTGCCTCCCAGTAAGAATAATGCCCCCATTAGTGCCCCCAGTAAGAATAATGCCCCCATTAGTACCCCCAGTAAGAACAATACCATCAGTAAGAATAATGCCCCCATTAGTGCCCCCTGTAAGAATAATGGCCCATTAGTGTCTCCCGGTAAGGATAATGCCCCATTAGTGCCCCTAGTAAGAATAATGCCTCCCAGTAAGAATAATTCCCCCATTAGTGCCCCCAGTAAGAATAATGCCCTATTAGTGCCCCCAGTAAGGATAATGCCCCATTAGTGCCCCTAGTAACAATAATGCCTCCATTAGTGCCCCCAGTAAGAATAATGCCCCTATTAGTACCCCCAGTAAGAACAATACCACCAGTAAGAATAATGCCCCCATTAGTGCTCCCTGTAAGAATAATGCCCCATTAGTGCCTCCCAGTAAGAATAATGCCCCCATTAGTCCCCCTAGTAAGAATAATGCCCCTATTAGTGCCCCCAGTAATAATAATGCCCCTAATAGTGCCCCCAGTAAGAACAATGCACCCATTAGTGCCCCCAGTAAGAATAATGCCCCCATTAGTGCCCCCAGTAAGAATAATGCCTCCACTAATGCTCCCCAGTAAGAATAATGCCCCCATTAGTGCCCCACAGTAAGAATAATGCCTCCATTAGTGCCCCCAGTAAGAATAATGCCCCCATTAATGCTCCACAGTAAGAATAATGCCCTCATTAGTGCCCCCAGTAAGAAAAATGCCCCAATTAGTACCCCCCAGTAAGAACAATGCCCCAATTAGTACCCCCCAGTAAGAACAATGCCCCATTAGTGCCTCCCAGTAAGAATTACCCCATTAGTGCCCCCCAGTAAGAGTAATGCCACCAGTAAGAATAATGCCCCTATTAGTGCCCCCTGTAAGAATAATGCCACATTAGTGCCTCCCAGTAAGGATAATGCCCCATTAGTGCCCCTAGTAAGAATAATGCCTCCCAGTAAGAATAATGCCCCCATTAGTGCCCCCAGTAAGAATAATGCCCTATTAGTACCCCCCAGTAAGAACAATACCACCAGTAAGAATAATGCCCCCATTAGTGCCCCCTGTAAGAATAATGCCCCATTAGTGCCTCCCAGTAAGGATAATGCCCCATTAGTGCCCCCAGTAACAATAATGCCTCCATTAGTGCCCCCAGTAAGAATAATGCCCCCATTAGTGCCCACTGTAAGAATAATGCCCCCATTAGTGCCCCTAGTAAGAATAATGCCCCTATTAGTGCCCCCAGTAATAATAATGCCCCTAATAGTACCCCCCAGTAAGAACAATGCCCCCATTAGTGCCCCCAGTAAGAATAATGCCCCCATTAGTACCCCCCAGTAAGAGCAATGCCCCACATTAGTGCCCCCAGTAAGAATAATGCCTCCATTAATGCCCCCTAGTAAGAATAATGCCTCCATTAATGCTCCTCAGTAAGAATAATGCCCCACATTAGTGCCCCCAGTAAGAATAATGCCCCCATTAATGCTCCACAGTAAGAATAATGCCCTTATTAGTGCCCCCGGTAAGAATAATGCCCCCATTAGTGCCCCCAGTGAGAAAAATGCCCCAATTAGTACCCCCCAGTAAGAACAATGCCCCAATTAGTACCCCCCAGTAAAAACAATGCCCCATTAGTGCCTCCCAGTAAGAATTACCCCATTAGTGCCCCCCAGTAAGAGCAATGCCCCATAAGTGTGCCCCAGTAAGAATAATGCCCCCAGTAAGAATAATGCCCCCATTAGTGCCTCTAGTAAGAATAATTCCCCATGAAGGCCTCCCAGTAAGAATAATGCCCCCATTAGTACCCCCCAGTAACAACAATGCCCCCATTAGTGCCCCTAGTAAGAATAATGCCCTAATTAGTACCCCCCAGGTAAGAATAATGCATCACATTAGTGCCCCCAGTAAGAATAATGCCTCCATTAATGCTCCCCAGTAAGAATAATTTCCCACTTAGTGCCCCCCAGTAAGAATAATGCCCTCATTAGTGCCCCCAGTAAGAGTAAGGCCCCCATTAGTGTGCCCCAGTAAGAATAATGCCCCCATTAGAGACCCCAGTAAGAATAATGCCCCAATTAGTACCCCCCAGTAAGAACAATGCCCCTATTAGTGCCCCCAGTAAGAATAATGCCCCCATTAGTGCCCCCAGTAAGAATATTGCCCCCATTAGTACCCCCAGTAAAAGTAATGCCCCATTTGTGCCTCCCAGTAAGAATAATGCCCCCATTAGTGCCTCCATTAAGAATAATGCTCCAATTAGTACCCCCCCAGTAAGAACAATGCCCCTATTAGTGCCCCCAGTAAGAATAATGCCCCCATTAGTGCCCCCAGTAAGAATAATGCCCCCATTAGTGCCCCCAGTAAGAATAATGCCCCCATTAGTACACCCCAGTAAGAGTAATGCCCCCAGTAGTGCGCCCCAGTAAAAATAATGCCCCCAGTAAGAATAATGCCCCATTAGTGCCCCCAGTAAGAATAATACCCCCATTAGTACCCCCCAGTAAGAACAATGCCCCTATTAGTTCCCCCAGTAAGAATAATTCCCCCATTAGTGCCCCCAGTAAGAATAAGCACCCATTAGTATCACCCAATAACAACAATGCACCCATTAGTGTCCCTAGTAAGAATAATGCCCCAATTAGTACCCCCCAGGTAAGAATAATGCCTCACATTAGTGCCTCCAGTAAGAATAATGCCTCCATTAATGCTCCCCAGTAAGAATAATTCTCCCATTAGTGCCCCCAGTAAGAATAATGTCCCCATTGATGTATCCCAGTAAGAACAATGCCCCCATTAGTGCCCCCAGTAAAAATAATGCCCCTATTAGTACCCCCAGTAAGAATGATCCCCCACATTAGTGCCCCCAGTAAGAATAATGCCTCCATTAATGCTCCCCAGTAAGAATAATGCCCCCATTAGTGCCCCCCAGTAAGAACAATGCCCCCATTAATGCTCCCCAGTAAGAACAATGCCCCCATTAGGGCCCCCAGTAAGAATAATGCCCCCTTTAGTGCCCCCAGTAAGAATAATGCCCCAACTATTACCCCTCAGTAAGAACAATGCCCCATTAGTGCCTCCCAGTAAGAACAATGACCCATTAGTGCCCCCAGTAAGAATAATGCCCCCATTAGTGCCCCCAGTACGAATAATGCCCCCTTTAGTGCCCCCAGTAAGAATAATGCCCCAATTAGTACCCCCCAGTAAGGACAATGCCCCATTAGTGCCTCCCAGTAAGAATGCCCCCATTAGTGCCCCAGTAAGAATATTGCCCCCATTAGTACCCCCCAGTAAGAATAATGTCCCCATTAGTGCGCCCCAGTAGGAATAATGCCCCCATTAGTGCCTCCCAATAAGAATAATGCCCCCATTAGTGCCCCCAGTAAGAATAATGCCACCATTAGTACCCCCCAGTAAGAACAATGTCCCCATTAATGCTCCCCAGTAAGAACAATGCCCCCATTAGTGCCCCCAGTAAGAATAATGCCCCCATTAGTGCACCCAGTAAGAATAATGCCCCCATTAGTACCCCCCAGTAAGAACAATGCCCCCATTAGTACCCCCCAGTAAGAACAATGCCCTTATTAGTGCCCCTAGTAAGAATAATGCCCCATTAGTGCCCCCAGTAAGAATAATGCCCCCATTAGTTCCCCCCAGTAAGAACAATGCCCCCATTAGTACCCCCCAGTAAGAACAATGCCCCATTAGTGCCTCCCAGTAAGAATGCCCCCATTAGTGCCCCAAGTAAAAATAATGCCCCCATTAGTGCTCCCCAGTAAGAATAATGCCCCCATTAGTGCCCCCAGTTAGAATAATGCCCCATTAGTGCCTCCCAGTAAGAATAATGCCCCCATTAGTACCCTACAGTAAGAACAATGCCCCTATTAGTGCCCACAGTAAGAATAATGCCCCCATTAGTACCCCCCAGTAAGAGTAATGCCCCCATTAGTGCCCCCAGTAAGAGTAATGCCCCCATTAGTGCCCCCAGTAAGAATAGTGCCCCATTAGTGCCTCCCAGTAAGAATAATGCCCCCATTAGTGCCCCCAGTAAGAATAATGCCCCCATTAGTACCCCCCAGTAAGAATAATGCCCCCATTAGTGCCCCCAGTAAGAATAGTGCCCCATTAGTGCCTCCCAGTAAGAATAATGCCCCCATTAGTACCCCCCAGGTAAGAATAATGCCCCACAGTAGTGCCCCCAGTTAGAAAAATGTCTCCATTAATGCTCAACAGTAAGGATAATGCCCCTATTAGTGCCCCCAGTAAGAACAATGCCCCCATTAATGCTCCCCAGTAAGAACAATGCCCCCATTAGTGCCCCCAGTAAGAATAATGTCCCCATTAGAACCCCTAGTAAGAATAATCCCCCACATTAGTGCCCCTTGTAAGAATAATGCCTCCATTAATGCTCCCCAGTAAGAATAATGCCCCCATTAGTGCCCCCCAGTAAGAATAATGCCCCATTAATTCATTCTCCCCAGTAAGACCAATGCACCCATTTAGTGCCAATAGTAAGAATAATGCCCCCATTAGTACCCCCAGTAAGAATAATGCCCCCATTAGTACCCCCCAGTAAGAACAATGCCCCATTAGTGCCTCCCAGTAAGAATGCCCCCATTAGTGCCCCCAGTAAAAATAATGCCCCCATTAGTGCTCCCCAGTAAGAATAATGCCCCCATTAGTGCCCCCAGTTAGAATAATGCCCCATTAGTGCCTCCCAGTAAGAATAATGCCCCCATTAGTGCCCCCAGTAAGAATAATGCCCCCATTATTACCCTTCAAGAGGACCTATATCAGTGGGCAGAGCGGCGACCAGGGGTCCCCTGCACTTGGTAGTATGTCTAGGCGCCGCTCCGTTCGCCCGGTATAGGCTCCGGTGTCTGCAGCTCCCTCTGTTGTACTGGGCGGAGTTTTTGTATTAGGGTTGTCCCTTGCTGCAAAGCTGGCAAATCAGAGCGCACAGCTCATAGCCTGGGACTCCCAGGCTATGAGCTGTAGGCTATGATTGGCCAGCGCTGCAGCAAGGGACAACCCTAATACAAAAACTCCGCCCAGTACAACAGAGGGAGCTGCAGACATTGGAGCCTATACCGGGCGAACGGAGCGGCGCCTAGACATACTAGTAAGTGCAGGGGGACCCCTGGGCGCCGCTCTGCCCACTGATATAGTTAGTTTTTAGTTTTTAAACTAGTGAAAGGTCCTCTTTAAGTAAGAACAATGCCCCCATTAGTGCCCCCAGTTAGAATAATGCCCTTATTAGTACCCCTAGTAAGAATAATCCCCCACATTAGTGCCCCCAGTAAGAATAATGCCTCCATTAATGCTCCCCAGTAAAAATAATGCCCCCATTAGTGCCCCCCAGTAAGAATAATGCCCCCATTAGTGCCCCCCAGTAAGAATAATGCCCCCATTAATGCTCCCAGTAAGAACAATGCCCCCAGTAAGAATAATGCCCCCATTTGTACCCCCAGTAAGAACAATGCCCCATTAGTGCGTCCCAGTAAGAATAATGCCCCCCGTAAGAACAATGCCCCACATTAATGCCCCAGTAAGAATAATGCCTCCAATAATGCTCCCCAGTAAGAATAATGCCCCCCTTAGTGCCCCCCCAGTAAGAATAATGCCCCCATTATTGCTCCCCAGTAAGAATAATGCCCCCATTTGTGCCTCCTTCTCTGCTTCTGCAAAAAAAAAAAAAAAAAAAATATATGGAGGTGGTGAGGTAAAGGATTACTAATGAGTGCTCCGCATTAGTAACAGTCCGCACAGAAAAAAAATTACCGGCATCAGCAGGGCCACTAAAATACTGGCCTTGCTGGTGAGATAGCAGCCGGGTAGCAACCCTAGGTACCACTACTGATCTTGAGACTGGAGCACTATATTGTGTCCACTTTTTTTATTTCCCTGCACCTTGGCGCTCCCGGCTACCCCACTGTGCAAGGTACTGCAGCGTGGCTCCGTTCACTTGGATAGAGCTGTTCCACAGTTGAAGACGGGGTGCATTGTGCAGAGAAAAACAGTGAAAGGGGAGCAGCGCTAGTCCAGCCCTGCAACCCACCTCCCAATTTATCATAAAGTAATGGCATATCCTCTTGCAGCATCAGTCAGCCATTAGTCGGTAGCTGGAAGCAGTGTAGCACTGCAGTGGGGAAGCGGCAACAGGGCGAGCTTAAGCTGATCTGCTTAGGTGACAAACAGCACACCGCCGCAGAGCTGTGGCAGGGGATAAGAGACCAGACTGAGCTGTGGCTCTCGCTACTCAACCTAGAACCAGGCATGGTTGTGTCTGATAATGGCCGTAACTTGGTGGCGGCTTTGGAGCTCGGCAAGCTCACACACATCCCATGCCTAGCCCACGTCTTCAACTTAGTGGTTTAGCCGTTTCTCAAAACCTACCTCAATTTGCCTGAGCTACTGGTGAAGGTGCGCCGCGTGTGTGCCCATTTCCGCAAGTCATCGACAGCTTCCACCGGTCTGTCAACGCTGCAGCAGCGCTTACAATTGCTAGCTCACCGACTGTTGTGCGACGTGAGCACACGCTGATACTCCACGTTTTACATGTTGGCCAGGCTTTGTGAGCAGCAGAGGGCAGTAGTGGAATACCAGCTGCAACATGGTCTTCGCCTTCCCAGTCTGCTTCCGCTTTTCACAAGGATGTCTGACCTCTGTGAGGTTTTAAGAAACTTAGAGGAATCAACACATGGTGAGCAGCGATAACGCTATTACCAGCGTCACCATCCCACTTCTGTGTCTACTCAAACGCTCGCTGCTCACAATTAAGGCCGACGCTTTGCATGTGGAAGAGGTGGAAATGCAAGACATTACACAGGGTGATAGCCAGACCACCCTCAGTTCGTCTTCTCAGCGCGAATTGGATGAGGAGGAGCAGGAGACGGTTGCCTCCGCTACAGAGGGTAGTACCTATGGAAGTTTAATTCAATCTGTTCAGTGTAGATGGTCAGAAGAGGATGAGGAGATTGAGAGTCATCCTCCTAATGACGACAGCAAAGTCTTGCCTGTTGGGACTATGGCACACATGGCTGACTTTATGTCAGGCTGCCTTTCCTGTGACCCACGCATTTTGGACAACACCGATTACTGGTTGTTCACCCTTCTCGACCCTTCCGCTACAAAGAGAACTTCTCATCTCTCATTCCTGTGGTGGAGAGGACAAGCAAAATGGTGCAATACCAGAAGGTCCTTGTGGACAAATTGCTCCAAATATTTTCAGCTGGCAGCGCTGGCGGCAGAGTCCGTAGTTCCTTGGGCAACCGAGGAGGGGAGGGGAACACACAGCAGTTCCAACAGAGGCAGGACAACACTCTCCAAAGCCTGGGATAGTTTCATGACACCCCGCCAGCACCCTCACCCTGATGTGCAGCCTAGTGTCACAAGGAGGGAAAAATTTTGGAGGATGGTGAAGGAGTACGTAGCAGACCGTGTCAGCGTCCTCAATGATCCCTCTGTGCCTTACAACTACTGGGTGTCCAAGCTGGACACGTGGCACAAACTGGCGCTCTACGCCTTGGAGGTGCAGGCCTGCCCTGCCGCCAGCGTTTTTTCAGAGCGGGTATTTAGTGCTGCTGGTGGCATAATAACTGATAAGCGCATCCGCCTATCAACTGAAAATGCTGACAGGTTGACTGTTATATAGCCCCTGACTTCTCTACTCCACCAGAGGAAAGCGGCGGAACATAAAGGTACTTTAAATGTGTTTTTATAATGTACCGAATACACTATTCCCAAGCACCCCTTCCACCACAAAAAAGGGTATATGGTTCAATCTTCCTTTTCTCGTCCTCCTCCTCCTCTTCCATCATATCAACATGCTTATTAGTCTGTACTCGCTCCTAATGTAGAGGGTAAGCTCACCTGCAGGCCCTCGCATATAATGTTTTAGAGCAGGGGTGGCCAACCCGTGGCTCTTGAGCCGCATGCGGCTCTTTGCTTCTTCAAGAGCGGCTCTAGTTGTAGAGCCAAGAAGCAGTCAGACGGCTCACTCTCCACCCCATGCTCAGATCTCTTTTTCTGATCGAGCACTGCAGCTCCAGCTCACTCTCCACTATGTCCTGGTGCACACAGTGTGAGAACCTAGTACGTGGAGACACGCACTATGACCTGACGTCGTGCTCATCAGGTCACAGTGGAGAGCGTGTCAGACCTGCAGAGTAGCAGGTGCCCAAGCAGGAGCCCAGTGCCTGATCAAGAGAGGGAAGAGATTTTTTTTTAATGATAGAACTGAGCACGGGGCTCTGATCTAAGCATGGGGGGGGGGGGGGGTCCTGATCTGGGCAATGGGGTCTGATCTGGGCAATGGGGGTCTGATCTGAGCATGGGGGGTCATACCTCAGATCAGGTTAAAATTATTTTTTTTCTCTTATTTTTCTTTGTTAAAACCTAAATCTTGTAGGGCGAAAAATACGGTGACTCGTGTAAATGTATAGCTTGTGGCTCCTGGTAGTCATACATGTTTTTTTGGGGCTCTTTGTGTCTGTAAGGTTGGCCACCCCTGTTTTAGAGGGTCCGCTCACCAGCAGGCACTCACCTACAATCTTTTAGAGGGCCAGCTCACCTGCAGGCCCTCGTATGTTATGTTTTAGAGGGTCAGCTCAACAGCAGGCCCTCACCTACAATCTTTTATAGAGTAATCTCAATAGCAAGCCCTCGCATATAATGTTTTTGAGTGTCAGTGTAGTGTACGGGAGCCCCTGGGACACTGCATCAGCTCAAACAGCAGGCCCTCACCTACAATCTTTTAGAGGGTCAGGTCACCTTCAAACCCTCGCATATAATGTTTTAGAGGGTCAGCTCACAAGCAGGCCCTTACCTACAATCTTTTAGAGGGTCAGCTCACCTTCAAACCCACGCATATAATGTTTTAGAGGGTCAGCTCACCAGCAGGCCCTTACCTACAATCTTTTAGAGGGTCAGCTCACCTGCAGGCCCTCGCATATAATGTTTTAGAGGGTGAGCTTACCCGCAGGCTCTCACCTACAATCTTTTAGAGGGTCAGCTCACCTGCAGGCCCTCACATGTAATGCTTTAGAGGGTCAGCTCACCAGCAGACCCTCGCCTACAATCTTTTAGAGGGTCAGCTCACCTGCAGGCCCTCACATGTAATGCTTTAGAGGGTCAGCTCACCAGCAGACCCTTACCTACAATCTTTTAGAGGGTCAGCTCAGGAAAAGTGTGTGGTTTCTGTCTGTGAGTGATTAAGTTAGCCCATTGCGTTTGGTAATTGTATTTTGTTGATTGCGTCTCAGACAATGCCAGTGTGTTAGTTAATTGCATCTCAGACAATGCCAGTGTGTTAGTTAATTGCGTCTCAGACAATGCTCATTGTATTTTGTTGATTGCGTTACAGACAGAGGAAAGGGGGTTTTGTGTACAATTGCTGGGAAGGTGTTAATACTGTAAATGCATGTGATTGGCTGTTTTACAAAACCCTGTGGGTGGCAACCTTGTTGGAAGATGTGTATAAATCAATGGTGTGTGTTCAAATAAAGAGTTCCTATTTTACATTCAACATAGAGCCTCCTCTCATGTGTATGGGGATTGCTATATGTGTATACTCCCCTGGCTATTACTCCTAGCTCTTGTAAGAGCTGTTCCTGGTTCCTGTGGTGGTATCGGTGTCGAGCGGAGTGCTTGGAGTCCTCGGGAGGCACTGGGAGCATCTATCAACAGAGGTACCCGATCGGGGTGCTAGGAGATCCTTTACAACATCACCAACTCTTCCAAAACCAAATGAAGCTATCAACCGCATAGCCAGAAGGGTGAGGTCAGACTACAGGTCCTTCTAAAAAAAAATTGCATATTGTGATAAAGTTCATTATTTTCTGTAATGTACTGATAAACATTAGACTTTCATATATTTTAGATTCATTACACACCAACTGAAGTAGTTCAAGCCTTTTATTGTTTTAATATTGATGATTTTGGCATACAGCTCATGAAAACCCCAAATTCCTATCTAAAAAAATTACCATATCATGAAAAGGTTCTCTAAACGAGCTATTAACCTAATCATCTGAATCAACTAATTAACTCTAAACACCTGCAAAAGATTCCTGAGGCTTTTAAAAACTCCCAGCCTGGTTCATTACTCAAAACCGCAATCATGGGTAAGACTGCCGACCTGACTGCTGTCCAGAAGGCCATCATTGACACCCTCAAGCAAGAGGGTAAGACACAGAAAGAAATTTCTGAACGAATAGGCTGTTCCCAGAGTGCTGTATCAAGGCACCTCAGTGGGAAGTCTGTGGGAAGGAAAAAGTGTGGCAGAAAACGCTGCACAACGAGAAGAGGTGACCGGACCCTGAGGAAGATTGTGGAGAAGGACCGATTCTAGACCTTGGGGGACCTGCGGAAGCAGTGGACTGAGTCTGGAGTAGAAACATCCAGAGCCACCGTGTACAGGCGTGTGCAGGAAATGGGCTACAGGTGCCGCATTCCCCAGGTCAAGCCACTTTTGAACCAGAAACAGCGGCAGAAGCGCCTGACCTGGGCTACAGAGAAGCAGCACTGGACTGTTGCTCAGTGGTCCAAAGTACTTTTTTCGATTGAAAGAAAATTTTGCATGACATTCGGAAATCAAGGTGCCAGAGTCTGGAGGAAGACTGGGGAGAGGTAAAATGCCAAAATGCCTGAAGTCCAGTGTCAAGTACCCACAGTCAGTGATGGTCTGGGGTGCCATGTCAGCTGCTGGTGTTGGTCCACTGTGTTTTATCAAGGGCAGGGTCAATGCAGCTAGCTATCAGGAGATTTTGGAGCACTTCATGCTTCCATCTGCTGAAAAGCTTTATGGAGATGAAGATTTCATTTTTCAGCACGACCTGGCACCTGCTCACAGTGCCAAAACCACTGGTAAATGGTTTACTGACCATGGTATTACTGTGCTCAATTGGCCTGCCAACTCTCCTGACCTGAACCCCATAGAGAATCTGTGGGATATTGGGAAGAGAAAGTTGAGAGACGCAAGACCCAACACTCTGGATGAGCTTAAGGCCGCTATCAAAGCATCCTGGGCCTCCATAACACCTCAGCAGTGCCACAGGCTGATTGCCTCCATGCCACGCCGCATTGAAGCAGTCATTTCTGCAAAAGGATTCCCGACCAAGTATTGAGTGCATAACTGAACATACTTATTTGACGGTTGACTTTTTTTGTATTAAAAATACTTTTTTATTGGTCGGATGAAATATGCTAATTTTTTTAGATAGGAAATTTGGGTTTTCATGAGCTGTATGCCAAAATCAGCAATATTAAAACAATAAAAGGCTTGAACTACTTCAGTTGGTGTGTAATGAATCTAAAATATATGAAAGTCTAATGTTTATCAGTACATTACAGAAAATAATGAACTTTATCACAATATGCAAATTTTTTTAGAAGGACCTGTATATAGGAGAGGAGTAATGACCACTAAGCTATACTCGAAACAAGGGGGGTGGTTATTAACAACAACAACACTGAAGCAAAAGTAACCAAAGAGGCTGTTAGATCCCTTCACGTGTAGCCAGTCTCTTAGATCTTCTGACATCTGTCACGGGCGGAACTGTGACAGAACCCCCCCTTCTACGGGTGACCTCCGGGCACTCAGGGCCGACCTTATCAGGATGAGCTCTGTGAAAGGCTTTCACTAGACGATTAGCATTAACATCGGCCGCTGGAACCCACATCCTCGCCTCCGGTCGTTAACCTTTCCAGGGAACGAGATACTGGAGTGATCTACGGAGAACTCGGGAGTCCACAATCCTGTTGATCTGAAATTCTAAATTGCCGTCCACCATGACAGGAGCGGGAGGTTAGGAGGACGGCTCAACAGGTTCGACACATTTCTTCTAACAATGACTTATGAAATACATTATGAATTTTCAAAGCCTGAGGAAGTTTAAGACGGAAGTGTCACGGTAGGTAAGATAAGGGCAGGAAACGGCAAAGCAAACAAAACAACTAACTAGGCCCCTAAATCTAGGGAACAAAGGGGTCACCTCCTAGCAATCCCTAAAAGACTTTCCCAACGCTGCTTTGCCCATGTGCATATCTTGATGGTAGATATGCACATGCCCACGTACCTAAGCTGAAACACACTGGACCAAACCCTCAGCAGTAGGGAAAAGGGAAAGAGACTACCAGTTCCTTCAACCACCGAAGGAGCTAGCATCACTCTAGGGGCCTAGTAAAAACAGACACAGAAGGTAAAAGGGAAAAGGACTTATCATTAGATGAGTTGGAGCAGACAATCCACCAAAACTTCCAGCACACAAACAAGGAAGAACTATAACCCGCAAAGGCTATAGGGAGAGGGAGGAATAAATAGCCTCCCCAATGACCAAACGAACCACACCTAATAGGAGGTGGGATTCTGTTCAAACCCAAAACAAACTGTCAGATCGAGTCACGTGCAGCAACTCTGACAAATCGTCTCAGAACACCCACAGGGCGGGGCGTGACAGGAAGGCTACAGGGTTAATAATGACAGTGATCTTATATGGACCAATAAATCTTGGGCCCAACTTCCAAGAAGGTATCTTAAGCTTAATGTTTCTTGTGGATAGCCACAAAGAATCACCCACTCTCAGGTCCGGACCATTCATACATCTCCTGTCAGCCACACTGTTTATACCTGTTGCCCATCTTTTTCAGGTTATTTTGACTTTTCCGCCAAATCGAAGACAAAGAAGAGGAAAATCGTTCCTCCTCAGGAATACCGGAAGACTGAGAACCAGAAAATGTGCCAAACTGTGTATGGAACCCATATGCCCCCAAAAAACATCAACTTATCGGTGGAATCCTGTCTACGGTAATTAATGGCAAATTCAGCTAACAACAAAAATGAAGACCACTCCTCCTGGTTCTCCGAAATAAAACAGAGTCTCCAGATTCTGTTTAGTGCGATCCGTCTGTCTGTTTGACTGAGGATGAAAAGCCTAAGAGAAGGACAATTGTACCCCCAGTCGAGTACAGAACGCTTTCCAGAATCTGGAAACAAACCGAGTCCCCCGATCAGACACCACATCAGAGGGAATGCCATGTAGTTTCACGATGTTATCGACACCTGTGCAAGAGTTTTGGCATTAGGTAGAGCTGATAATGCTATAAAGTGCACCATTTTACTAAAACGATTAACTACCACCAGAATGTTTTTTTCCAGAAGAATTCGGTAAATCCGTGAAAAAATCCATGGACAAATGAGTCCAAGGTCTGGACAGGATGGGTAACGGAATAAGAGATCCGGAAGGCCGAGTATGTGTCGCCTTAGCACGTGCACAGGTACTACAGGGTGACACATAGTCCTCAACACACTTATGCAACCCCGGCCACCAAAATCTACAAAAGATGAGATCGACAGTGGATCTGCTCCCAGGGTGTCCAGAAAGCACCGTACAGTGATGTTCCTCGAATACCTTGTGACGTAATTCCGAAGGAACAAACAACTTCCCCGGAGGACACGAGTCTGGTGCATCTTCCTGGGCTTTTAACACCTTTGCCTCAAGGTCAGGATATAGGGCGGATATAACTACCCCTTCAGACAAGATAGGACTGGGATCTTTAGAATCATCCCCCCCAGGAAAGCTGCACGACAAAGCATCCGCCTTGATGTTCTTAACACCAGGGCGGTAGGTGACAATGAAGTTAAATCTGGTGAAAAACAACGACCATCTGGCCTGTCTTGGGTTTAGTCGTTTAGCCGACTCCAGGTAAGCCAGATTTTTGTGATCAGTAATCACTGTAATAGGATGAATTGCTCCTTCCAACTAATGACGCCATTCCTCAAAAGCCCACTTAATGGCCAGCAACTCTCTATTACCCACGTCATAATTTCTTTCAGCGGCCGAGAGTGTTTTAGAGAAGAAAGCACATGGGCACCATTTAATAGGTTAAGGACCCTGCGACAAAACTGCTCCTACCCCTGCCTTGGATGCGTCAACCTCTACAATGAATGGCTGTGACACGTCCGGTTGTACCTGAATAGGGGCTGAAGCAAAACACTCCTTCACTGCAGAAAAGACTTGTAATGCCGCATCAGACCAAACAGAGATATAAGAACCCTTCCTAGTCATGTCTGTTAAAGGTTTAACCACAGTGGAATAGTTCAAGATGAATTTACAGTAGTGGTGAACCCCATAAGCGCTTTCAGATTTTGGGGTCAATCCCAGTCCAACAAATCACGGACCTTCTTGGGATCCATACGAAAGCCTGAGGATGAGAGTAAGGGTCCATTCACAAGTCTGTAGTGTATTGCGTATCCGCAATACACCCGGCCGGCACCCCCCATAGAACCCCATAGAACTGCCTATTCTTGTCCGCAATTGCGGACAAGAATAGGGCATGTTCTGTTTTTTTGCAGTGCCACTGCCGGAAGTTCGGGGCCGCGCTCCGGAAATGCGGATGCGGAGAGCACATAGCAAAAGTAACCAAAGAGGCTGTTACATCCCTTCACGTGTAGCCAGTCTCTTCGATCTTTTGACATCTGTCATGGGCGGCACCATGACAGCTGCACTATCTTTGGCACTTTTTGTCTATTTTTATGGACCCAATTTAAATAAAGGACCCTTGAAGGACATGCTGCTGTCGATCTTGCTTGGACCATTCATGGAGCAACCGCTGTGGATCCATGGTTTCTGACAAGCTGAGGTATTCCTGAGGGAGTCTAGAGGGAACGTTGGTGCTGCTTTCACTCTACATTTCTACTATCCTGAGGATAGGTCATCAATAGAAAAAGACCGGACAACCCCTTTAACACTGCAGCAATGCAGGTACTGATATCACAGATAGGGGCACATTTACAAAGTAAAAAAAAATAAATCTATATTGTAAACCAGTGGTTATTATCATTTAGGATAAGGCGACCTTGGATGCAACCAAAGATCTCTGCTGCATCGCAAGTAATGTAAGTGAATGGGGCTGTGGTGTGACCTGCAAGTGGCAGTGACCTGACTGTCGCTGGATTTTTACGACTGTCAGGTCTTGGCATCTTGTGTGACTCCATGCACTGACGTTACTTGAGATACAGCCTGTGGTACACAGTGATCTTTACTTGTAGCCCCAATCTTAGGAACCTAAAAGGTAGTAACAGGTTCCCTTTAAGTGACCCTCCAGAATGAAAAGCACCAGTCAGGGTGGACCAGGGGCAGTACTTGCTTTGGGCTATGGCAACGGGACAACCTTATCTGACGTGTTTAGTTCTGAAAGGGATTTTTCATAATCTTACTTTTGATGCATCACAGATTAGACATATATTATACAAGCCTCATCTCTTGTGGAATGCAGTACCTTGCATTAACATATCTCACACCCTCTGCCAGTCCTGGACACAATAGCAGCCTGCCTGAACAAAGGCTATTTAACATCTCACCTCACATACAATGATAGAAAACTATGATAACCTATTCAACTTATTAGCATGTAGAGAAAAACCTGTTCAATGTAAAATAACCCTTTTCATGTATTGTATATAGCAGATACCAGTATTGGTTAGCAAAGTTTCAACTGTATCTTGACAAACATGTTTCCCAAGGCCTGCTAAGGGCTCTTTCACACTTGCGTTGTTCTTTTCCAGCATAGAGTTCCGTCGTCGGGGCTCTATGCCGGAAGAATCCTGATCAGTTTTATCCCAATGCATTCTGAATGGAGAGAAATCCGTTCAGGATGCATCAGGATGTCTTCAGTTCAGGACCGGAACGTTTTTTGGCCGGAGAAAATTTTTGCTCCGGCCAAAAGTCCTGAACACTTGCCGCAAGGCCGGATCCGGAATTAATGCCCCTTGAAAGGCATTAATCCGGATCCGGCCTTAAGCTAAACGTCGTTTCGGTGCATTGCCCGATCCGACGTTTAGCTTTTTCTGAATGGTTACCATGGCTGCCGGGACGCTAAAGTCCTGGCAGCCATGGTAAAGTGTAGTGGGGAGCAGTATACTTACCGTCCGTGCGGCTCCCGGGGCGCTCCAGAGTGACGTCAGGGTGCCCCCACGCGCATGGATGACGTGATCACATGGCACATCATCCACGCGCATGGGGTGCTCTGACGTCATTCTGGAGCGCCCCGGGAGCCGCACGGACGGTAAGTATACTGCTCCCCCGCTCCCCACTACTAGTATGGCAACCAGGACTTTAATAGCGTCCTGGCTGCCATGGTAACACTGAACGCATTTTGAAGACGGACCCGTCTTCAAATGCTTTCAGTTCACTTGCGTTTTTCCGGATCCGGCGTGTAATTCCGGCAAGTGGAGTACACGCCGGATCCGGACAACGCAAGTGTGAAAGAGCCCTAAGAACTACCAGGATTGTTCCAATTGGATCTTGAGAGACAATATGCGCCCACCCCCAAAAAACCATATAAGTATGTGCTGGGAAATAAAGATTTCAGATATTTGACAACCTAAGTTGAGTCTGGGCTGTCGTATCTCCTGATCAGAAGCAAATGGGATATTCATTGCACAGGGAAATATTCACGGGTTGGAGGTCTGATGCCTCATCATATAACAATCATAAACCTGCCTGAGAAAAACCGCTAACAAGTTCTTTTTTTTCACAATCACTTTAATATTCACTATGGCAAATGCAGAGGGCGCTTGTGTAAGGACAGTATATGAGCCCCTCGGTCACCCAGTAACTCATTGCAGACCACCATACATGCAGTCTAATAGACAATGAAAAGCTGGTAGCTGCTTTTGATGTGGCATTGGATCTCCTTACCTACTGGTCCACTAACAGCTGCACTGGTTGCATGTAGGATATGTCCGGCCCTGTGTTCTGATCCAAGCAAACCATCTTATATACAGTACAGGTTATAGAGACCCAACAGCACATTGGCCATGCATGCGTTTGACTGACACATGTATGACTGGCATTAGACTGGTGGCCAGAATGTCAACTACAATGACACATAAAGTGGTACCAGCCATATAATTGTCCCCATACAGTTTGTGCCAATATACGGTACATGTTAGCACCTACATATACAAAAGTGTCAGTCCTATTAGTGCCTATACTGTAGTGCCGGCTATGTTTCAGCATCCAGACCTGTGGTAGCCATAGAAGTGCCATACTAATGTACCAGCCATTTATTAGTGCTGATACTGTAATACCAGCCCATAGTAAAGCCCATAACCTATTTGCCTGCCATTTCAGTCCCCATGAAGTTGTAACAGTGCTAGAATCCATATATCAGTAGCGCTATCCAATTATGGCAGATATATATTATCTCCTCTCTAAATGTGCCAGCCTCAGCAATGAGTATGTGCCATGCAGGAATCAGTCAAAACTAGGCCATGTATCCGAGGGCTTACTATAGTTATTGCCCCCAGTAGGGTGAACATCATAATACTTGTGATCTTGAGCAAAAAATTGTAACGCCGCAGAACATACCAATTTGCAAGAAACCAATGACATCTGAGGCGTTAACCTTTAAGAAACCGGTGACATCACAAGCCTATCACTTGCAAGAGACCAGTGACATCACACAGCCACTGCATTGTCAAGGAACTTGTGACATCACAGACACTTGAGCAGATCCGTTCACCAGAAAGTAGAAATAACACAAAGGCCTGAGTTTCAGAAATGTAATAGGATAAAAAAAAAATACGCGATGAGGCATTTCACAGTATGACATCATAAAACACAAAATTGTATATACAGGTTTTTAAAACAGATTTCATAAAAGTGCTAAAATGGTGCATCTGGATTTAGCAGCTTTCGTCGTGACTCCTTCATGCCGGGTTTGTCTTTACCATGTGGTTGTCCTTTGTTCTTTGTGATTATATCAGTGCTGTGCCCATAATCCACGGATTGCAGCGGCACCACGTAGAACTTTAATGGCTCCAGACGGAAATCAGGTTGTTTCCTGGCTGGTTCTGAAGTGCTTAGTCCAGTGTGATCCATTGTCAGACGTCATCGGGCCAGGTATACTGTGGGGTTGTGGACAGTTGAGGGCGAGGAGGACGGGTGGGTGGCACCGGTCTAGCGGGGGGCACTGGTGGTCTGTTATATCAAGACAAAAAAAGTATTCGAATTTGCTTGCAAAGTCACAATGAATTCGATAGGCTGATAAATACATAATCCTAAATCTGCAGGGTCTGTTCTCAATTTTCAGGCAGCACCGGCAAATTTAGTCTGTTCCGGGTTGAAAATGGAAAAGGCTTATGTAATCGCCACCCATAAGTGGATAGTCCAGTTGAATTTGGGGGCATTCCTATAGGAATGCCCCAAATTTACAAGCTACAATGTTGGAAAGTGTGCAAATATAAAGCCGTTTGCACCTCACCCCCAGCATACCCCATTCTTAACCTTAATCTGCCCGAATGGGCCATTAAATTAGGTCGCTGATTGTTGGGAGTCATCAAAGTATGCTCCCAGAAACCCCCTCAGAGTTTTCCCCTGGCACAGTGGGTCTTCCATACACATGGTGTGCCTGGTACTGAAAATCATCTGAACGGGGGTCAGACACATAGGTGGACATATAGCCTGCTAAGTCCCACAAGAGTCCAAGGAGGGCAGGGACTTCCCTAAATGTCCTGTGTCTGCGCTTGTGCTGACTGCTTTCAGCACATGCACAGTGGAAGACAGGAGCACCATCTTGGAAAGGCTATGGACACCAGCACCTATTTATAACTCTACCCATGGGCAACTCTATGCGGCCTGAGGTATGCCCGGAGACCAGTTAGCAACTTCTTATGTCACTGCACACCACTGTATGGCATAGATTGTAAGCTCTTGCGAGCAGGGCCCTCATTCCTCTTGTTTTAATTGTTGACCTGTTTGCTGCTGTTTGTATTTGAACCGCCTGATTGTAAAGTGCTTCAGAATATGTTAGCGCTATATCAATAAAGATTATGGTTATTATTTAATAACCTTTTCTAACATATCATCCAATGGGCACCTCTGAATGAGATCGGAAGCATATAGAGTGACGAAAGGCACCCATAAAGATCTAAATCTGTGTACTCAAAGGTTGTGCGGAAAATAATACCGCCATGTGAGTGAGACCTCTGTGTATTTCAAGGAGGGATCCTCAAGAACATTTAATGCATATTCTTGCCATGTCTTAATTTGGCTATTGTCACAACAAGAACATCATAAGGGGCTTGAGGTGCCCCATGGGCTGCTCCATAATTTGCCGAAAACTGTTCATTTCTGAGCGAAAAGATAATAGCAAGAAGCAGTAATAACTTAAATGTGACAAACCTTCGAGGAACGTTATGCGATATAGTGAAGACATCAGAAAAGGTCCTGTCCTGTAAAACCAGAAAGCATTATAGAAAGGTGAGATCATAAATTACATTTACTCCGCTGCACAGTATACCCATCTGCCCGTACTGGGGTAAAGCAGCAATGGCATTAAAGAGGTTCTCGGGTCCAATAATTCATTTTTTTTATCTGTTTTCAGTATTCTAAACGCTGCATACAGTTGCAAGAAAAATTATGTGAACCCTTTGGAATGATATGTATTTCTGCACAAATTGGTCATAAAATGTGATCTGATCTTCATCTAAGTCACAACAATAGACAATCACAGTCTGCTTAAACTAATAACACACAAAGAATCAAATGTTACCATGTTTTTATTGAACACACCATGTAAACATTCACAGTGCAGGTGGAAAAAGTATGTTAACCCCTAGACCAGTGATGGCGAACCTATGGCATGGGTGCCAGAGGCGGCACTCAGAGTCCTCTCTCTGGGCACCCGCACCGTGGAAAAAGTATTTGGTGTATACCAATATGCCTCAGACTTTTCCTGCCATTCATCAGCGCAGGGCGCACTATGAACAGCACAGGAAGCACATTGAATGCAGGCAGGCTATTATAGCTAAAAGAAAAAGTACATAGAAGATATACTATATTGGGCTGTAGTGTTCAGGTTACATTTCCGTGTTGGCACTTTGTGATAAATAAGTGGGTTTTGGGTTGCAGTTTGGGCACTCGGTCTCTAACAGGTTCACCATCACTGCCCTAGACTAATGACATCTACAAGAGCTAATTGGAGTGAGGTGTCAGCCAACTGGAGTCTAATCAATGAGATGAGATTGGAGGTGTTGGTTACAGCTGCCCTGCCCTATAAAAAACACACACCAGTTCTGGGTTTGCTTTTCACAAGAAGCATTGCCTGACGTGAATGATGCCTCGCACAAAAGAGCTCTCAGAAGACCTACGATTAAGAATTGTTGACTTGAATAAAGCTGGAAAGGGTTATAAAAGTATCTAAAAAAAACCTTGCTGTTCACCGGTCCGCAGTAAGACAAATTGTCTATAGATGGAGAAAGTTCAGCACTGCTGCTACTCTCCCTAGGAGTGGCCGTCCTGTAAAGATGACTGCAAGAGCACAGCGCAGACTGCTCAATGAGGTGAAGAAGAATCCTAGAGTGTCAGCTAAAGACTTACAAAAGACTCTGGCATATGCTAACATCCCTGTTAGAAAATCTACGATACGTAAAACACTAAACAAGAATTGATTTCATGGGAGGATACCACAGAGGAAGCCACTGCTGTCCAAAAGTCCAAAAAAAACATTGCTGCACGTTTACAGTTTGCACAAGAGCACCTGGATGTTCCACAGCAGTACTGGCAAAATATTCTGTAGACAAATGAAACCAAAGTTGAGTGGTTTGGAAGAAACACACAACACTATGTGTGGAGAAAAAGAGGCACAGCACACCAACATCAAACCCTCATCCCAACTGTGAAGTATGGTGGTGGGGGCATCATGGTTTGGGGCTGCTTTGCTGCATCAGGGTCTGGACGCATTGCTATCATTGAAGGAAAAATGAATTCCCAAGTTTATCAAGACATTTTGCAGGAGAACTTAAGGCCATCTGTCCACCAGATAAAGCTCAACAGAAGATGGGTGTTGCAACAGGACAACAACCCAAAGCATAGAAGTAAATCGACAACAGAATGGCTTAAACAGAAGAAAATACGCCTTCTGGAGTGGCCCAGTCAGAGTCCTGACCTCAACCCAATTGAGATGCTGTGGCATGACCTCAAGAAAGCGATTCACACCAGACATCCCAAGAATATTGCTGAACTGAAACAGTTCTGTAAAGAGGTATGGTCAAGAATTACTCCTGACCGTTGTGCACGTCTGATCTGCAACTGCAGGAAACGTTTGGTTGAAGTTATTGCTGACAAAGGAGGTTCAACCAGTTATTAAATCCAAGGGTTCACATACTTTTTCCACCTGCACTGTGAATGTTTACATGGTGTGTTCAATAAAAACATGGTAACATTTAATTCTTTGTGTGTTATTCGTTTAAGCAGACTGTGATTGTCTATTGTTGTGACTTAGATGAAGATCTAATTTTATGACCAATTTGTGCAGAAATCCATATCATTCCAAAGGGTTCACATACTTTTTCTTGCAACTGTACTTTCACTTAATATACCTTGTTTTCATGTCAGCACTTTCCTTCCCCTGTTGTCAGCATCAGTTCTTCTAGGTGGGATGTCTACATGCAGAACTTCCTGTTTTCCTCAGCTTCCGGCTGGGTTTGCTAACCAATCCCAGCAATGCTTTGCTCTGTCCACTAGGCTTGTTCCTCCTAACTAGTGCAGAGGGGAGGTGTAGGGTGGGTTGACTGCTGCAGAGGGCACAGTGTGGCGGAAGGAGCGAGTTCTGGTACACACTGTTGTATATCGCCAGGTCTGCCTATTTAGACTCCAGCCATATCTACTTCTGTGTGGTTATGTATGTACATATACAAGTAGCAGTCAGGCATGATTTACCTGGTTCCTTGGCAAGTTGCCGGCAGTGTTCGAATTGGCATAGGCATTCTGGTTGCGATTGGCATAATTGTTCTGCTCTTGTCTTTGTTCGTTTCCTCCTCTGTTCATAAAAGAAGGTTTTAATAGGAAAAACATGGAATAAATGGAATATTGTCAAGTTGCTGTCAAATCATGGGCAGGCATAGCAATATGTACAGGATGCATAGGGTACATAAACGGGCTCTCTCATCTAAAAAGCAAATTCTGACTGTTTATTAGATTCCATACAAGGGGATGAATTCATACATTTCATGGATCTTAAAAGGGTTTCCCATCTTAGATATTTATGGCATACCAACAGGACAAGAGGCACCAGTTGGGATTGGTGTGGATCCCTGAAGACCCTCTGAAAATAGGTGTGGGGCCTAAATCAGACATTGATGGCAGAGCTTCAGTGAAGGGACCAGGGAAACAGACAATGTTGTTAGAAATAATCCCTAAGACCGTATAGCTCTAGAACGGGGTCCTCCTAACCCAATTTCACAGTTCTATAGGTCCCGTACAAGTGAATGGGACTTTCGGAAACAGTGTGGCACAGCCAACTCGGCTGTTTCCATAGTCCTGACCACCTTTGGCAGCCCCACCAGTGGGAAAGAGGTCAGAGGGCTTATTTTGAGATGGGAATATCCCTTTAATTACTGGTAGACTGTCAGAGAGACACAGAGGGGCATTCAAGAGCAAGGGACCTATGCATGGTTCTTTCACGAGGTCCACGTCTGTCTGTTACTGCCTGTAGCTGTCATTATGGTTGATTAGACAATTTGTGGCGCTATTGCAACCAGCCGGATTGCTGCTCCGATGATTCTTCTGCTTTCTGTGACACTGTCATAATGGCTGCCTGCAGCTGCCACTAGGGGGAGCTGATCAGATACAAATGTATACAGCTCCACTGCATTGAGTTTAATATTAGCTGTAAATATCCATATGCAGTGAGCTCCCCCTAGTGTTCACTGCATGCAGCCAGAATTATAGTATATGATTTATAAAGTCAGAAAAACAGAGCTCCCCCATACAGATACCTAATGAAATTAAACAGCACAAAGTTTTGAACCTAAAAATGAAAGAGTAGATATTTATTTCAGTAGAAATATGTTTGGGGGAGCTTTCAATGTGGGTGGGATCCATTCTAAGATTTGCCAATTTCTGTGTATGCCCCTAGCAATGTCAAGTTACTACAAACCTGCGTCTTCTCTTCCGGCAAAACCTCCTTCTAATTGTGTCTCTTTTTATGAACATCACAACTAGGAGGATGAGGATCGGCAGCACCAGCAGGAAGAAGATGAGCAGTCCATCACGTAAAGAGGTGTCTATGAGGACAATGCAAATAAAACAGATAACTGTAAGTAAGTGGGGAACACACAAGGCATTGGCTATGGACACCTTTGGGGGCAATAATTTTTGTTTTTACTGCCTTCTACTAATTTGAGTCTAAAAAAACAAAAACAAAAAACATTTTCCAGTAGGTCTGTATTAAAAAAATGTCATCTGTTTGTATTCTGCAGCCAGCGAAGCTCCTCTGAAGGCTCCTTCTGTAAGCCTTATCTCTGCATTCCTGACAGCTCATAAACACTCGTTTAAGTTCAATTCTTATCATATCAGCTTAAATGAAAGGGGTATTCCCATTTCAGACAGTGGGGGCATATCGGTAGGAGAAAGGATCCCTGAAAGTTGTGGAGTGCACACTGCACATGCGCAGCCGCTCTCCATTCATTTCTATGGGGCCGACGAAAATAGCCGAGCGCTGGCTCAGCTATTTCAGTGGGCCCTATAGAAATAAATGGGAGAGGTGGCCGTGCAAGCGCCGTGCGCTCCCCCATTCACTTCTATGAGGAGAGCGCTTGCCGGTGGCCGGACCCCGGAAAACCATCACCTTCCCCTCACCATTCTCCTCGCGATATGCTTCCATTGTCTCAGATGGGAATACCCCTTTAATGTATAGGACTTGCAAAAAAAACATATCCTAATTTGAGGATATAGAAATTGCTGAGACTTGTGGTTGCAGAGCAGCTACAGATCAATCGGTTGTCTGCACTTATTACTAGACGATGGATGGTAAGGGTACATCCACGCAGGACTGGTCCACTATGGATTTTCCAGCACCAAATCTGCATAAATACTGCAGAGTTCACCCTCTGTATGGCAAAGGGTGTAAACCATGGTAGAAATCCTCAGCGTAAATTGACAAATCTGCAATTTATGGTCTAGTTATGAGCGGGTTCCATTGCGGAGATTTTCTGCAGCATGTGGATGAGACATTGCTGCCGCTGCCCTGTTCTGAATGGATACAGCAACAACACTTTAGAGCAGCACCAGTAGCCCACTGACTCCCTCAGTGATGCATCGGCTCGTCCACAGCCATAGATCCTCAACGGTCAACAGATCAACCGTTTCGGCTACATACTAGCCTTTGTCAGGCATTGCTTGACAAAGGCTAGTATGTAGACGAAACGTTGCATTTTATATACTTTTTTGTACATTGTTCATGGACGTTTGGTGAATAAAGGACCCTCATTTTGGATATGCTGCCGTCATCTGTTCGTTTTTCGCTGTTCTGAATGGAGTCTTCAAAAATCCATGCACTTGCCACCAACACAATCTTAGGCTACTTTCACATCTGCGTTTTCTTTTCCGGTTTTGAGATCCGTCAGAGGATCTCAAAACCGGAGGAAAACGCTTTGGTCTTTTCCCCATTCATTCTCAGTGGGGACAAAACTGAACAAACTGGAACAGATTGCACCAGAATGCGTTCCGTTCTGTTCCCATGCTGGACACAAAACCGCTGCAAGCAGCGTTTCTGTGCGCATCATGGGATACTGTTCAAGATGGATCCAGCATAAAACACAATGTAAGTCAATGGTGTCGGAGCAGTTTTTTCGGACACAAAAAAAACCGATCTGGTGCTGATTGACTTACAATGGCTTTAGTGTGGATCTTAGAGATAATATAACCGGATCCGTTCTGAACGGATGCAGTCGGTTGTATTATTGACCGGATGCGTTTTTGCTGATCCCCTGCCGGATCCAGCAAAAACGCGAATGTGAAAGTAGCTTTATTCAGATGAATGGATCTTATTTTTTGTTTCAGGAATTTCTCCCACAACTCAGCAGCATGTGAGTATCCCCTAAGGGTAAGGCCACACTTTCAGCTATTTCCAGAAAAAAATGCATCTTTAGGCCTCATGCACACGACCGTTCTGTTTTTTGCGGTCCGCAAATTGCGGATCCGCAAAACACGGAAGCCGTCCGTGTGCCTTCCATAATTTGTGGAACGGAACAGGCGGCCCATTGTAGTAATGTCTATTCTTGTCTGCAAAACGGACAAGAATAGGACATGCTATATTTTTTTTTGCGGGGCCACGGAATGGAGCATTGGATGCGGACAGCACACAGCTTTTGCGGCCCCTTTGAAGTGAATGGGTCCGCACCCGAGCCGCAAAAACTGCGGCTTGGATGCCCACCAGAACAACGGTCGTGTGCATGAGGCCTTAGTCCACATTCATGTGGCTTTATATTAGCTTCTGTATTACAGCTGCAGCACTCACTGATAATCCGAGTTTGGTTCCTTTAGGGTACAGCTACACGGCGACATGTGTTGCGTGAAAGTCACGTGACATTTTATATAATGTGTTTCAACTATGTCGCAATGCTGCGACTGAGTCGAGATAGTCACAAAAAATCCACCCGTCTGGTTTTTGCCAACAGTTGCAGTCAAAGCATATCACATTGCAACACCATTGAAATACATTTTAAGAGATTTCGCCATGTAGCCATACCGTTTTGTATTGCACAACTTTTATCTCGCCGTGTAGCCTTACCGCTAAACTGTGGGAGGCCCATGTGTTGCAGTTATAAGGGTATGGCTACCCAGTGACACAAAAGGACGTGTGACTTGCTGTCGTGCGACCAAGGTTGCCAACTAGGCTTTTCCTTTTTTCTGGACAACTTATCCCGAAATCACGGACAGACAAAAATTTTTACGGACAAATAGGAAAACCATAATGAATGATAAAGATTATAAGTGGTACATGTCTATAGCTTAATATACTGATAAGAACTGTGAGCTGTAAAAAGATGAGGATTACCACCAAAATAATCCAGTCAAGTACCACCAGGTTAAAAAAAAAAAAAAAATCATGGACACCTCAAATTTTTTTCACGGACACAGGAAAAAAAAGTCGCCTATTTTTTACGGACTGTCCAGAAATATCTGGACGGTTGGCAACCCTGTGTGTGACTATTTTGGAATCGTGTAATGGCTGTTTCGCACGCGACTTCCATTGAAGTCACTGGATAACAAGTCGTGTGTCACCTGTGACCTGGAATCCAACATGTCAGGATTTTTGGCAACTGCTGCGTTACTGCATGTCGCATTGCTACACCATTGATAATCATTACATGAAATGTTGCATGTCTCCATGCAGCTGTGCCCTAAAACTGATGCTGAGGATAGGTTCACACATGTGAACATAGCCTAAAAGGGGGCTGCATTACAGCTGTCTGAACGCATCTATCGTCTCTATAAGACAATTATGCAGGACGAGCGCGTTTAGGAGCGCGATTACTTTCAGATCTCCATGGTGGTACACAGCCTGAGAGGATAAGCCTAGGTTCACACATTACAGCTTAGGTGCAGAAACTCTGCAGGATATCTCTGATCACATGGATCGCGTAGACATCCTGCAGAATGTTTCTGCAGACGTTCTCACCGTGTGCACATGACCATTAGAGATGGCAAATACATAAGGCGCTGTCTAACTTACCGATGTGTGTGGGGCCACTGTCAATGCTGCCGCCGTAGCCTGATGTGTCACAGTTTGGGGGGGCCCAGCCGTAATCACAGTGACAGTTCCCATTGTTATTGCAAACCTGATGTTAAATAAGAATTAGCACAATGTCATTAAATTGGGATAATTGGAAATGCAAGCGCGGACTGACAGGCAATCAGGTGAGCCCAGGGAATTTGAAAGGGGGTCGGTCCTTAAGGTTGGTATTGACCCTTGACCTCTGACTTACCCTGCTTTCACACCTGAGCGTTTCCCAAACGCGCGTTTTTTTGTAATAGTAAACGCGCGTTTGACGCGCGTTTGTGTCATTGACTGCAGTGTCCTATGGCCACAAACGCGCGTCAAAACACCCCAAAGAAGCTCAAGTACTTGTTTGAGCGTCGGGCGTTTTACAGCGCGATCGTACGCGCTGTAAAACGCCCAGGTGAGAACCATTCCCATAGGGAAGCATTGGTTTTCATGTGTTGAGCGTTTTACAGTGCGTTTGAACGCGCTGTAAAACGCTCAGGTGTGAACTTAGGGTAAGGGTACTTTCACACTAGCGTTTTCTTTTCCGGTATTAAGTTCCGTCCTAGGGGCTCTATACCGGGAAAAAAAACTGATCAGTTTTATCCTAATGCATTCTGAATGGAGAGCGATCCGTTCAGTGTGCATCAGGATGTCTTCAGTTCAGTCCCTGTACGGTTTTTGGACTGAGAAAAATTCCGGAACACTTGCATTATTTTACATTGAAATGCATTAATGCCCAAGTGTTCCGAAATAACGGATCCAGTTTTGCGGTCTGCACATGCGCAGATCTTTAAAAATGTGAAAAAGATAAATACCATATAAATTTTTCCAGATGATAACCGGAGAGACTGATTGCAATACATTTGTGAGACGGATGCGGATCAGTCTACAAATGGTATACCTGTTTGCATACAGATTGCCGATCCGGCAGGCAGTTCCTGCGACGGAACTGCCTGCCGGAATCCAGCGATGCTAGTGTGAAAGTACCCTAACATGAGGATGGCGCCGAGACTGACACGGGCACAGCCGGATTAAGATGAGCAGGTGTTACTCAATATTAGGGCAAATAGGGGCACGGTAACAGTCTCTCCTAGTGCGCACAGGCGTATATACTGTATATACTGTGGATATATGTAGAGGACTGAATGGAAGACATTACTCACCCCATGGTCATGACACTTTCCTTTGATGTCACAGTTGAATCCTAAGGCGGAGGCGTTCTGACATTTATAGTTTACACAAGCCTGTGAGGTGTAGAAATAAAAGCGTTAGACTAGGTTCACATCTGCGACAGTTTTCTGTTCCGGCATTAGAACAGAATATCGGAATCGCTGGATCTGGCGTATGCTGGACACCACCAGTGCCTGATGGATCCCATTAATTATAATGAGGTCCGTTGGGTTTCCAGCATGAATACCGCCATTCTGCATACAGAGGTATTACCTCCCTTTTTTTTTTTGTAATTGCAAGACTCTGTGACAGATACGCCTGACAGAACTTCCCGTCCAGAAGTGAACCTAGTTTTATCCAGTCTGACGTAAATAATGTAGAATTTATGGCACAATAAAAAGTTATGTAACTTTCAGATATTTTATGCGTTTTAAATGCTTTCAAGATATCTGCTTGCAACCAGTGAAAAGAAACAATCCTGTTTATATTTAGGTACTTAAAAAAACCTTCCTGACCTCGTCCTGCTCTTTTGGGCTAAATGCACACAATCAGGATTACGTGCGGAAAATCTGCACCATAGGTCATGTACATTGTATTCTATGAGAATTTGAAATTCTTATGTACACGATGCAGATTTTTGACCTAAAACGCACCAAATCCACATGTAAATACGCACCAATTAATGCGGATTGACCGCATGTATTTCCCTGCAGATTTCAGTGCGGATTGTCCGCAGGTAAATCCTGAACGTGTGAATTTACCCTTAAGGCCCTTCATCCACATCAATGTATTGTTGGCCGAACCTTCAGATAATGGCGGGTTCAGCCGACAGTCTAATGTAGGGATCAGCAATCCTTTGGCACGCCAGCTGCTGTGAAACTACAACTCCCAGCATGCACACTTGCTATGCTAATCTTGTAACTCCCATAGAAGTGAAATAAGGATTCTGGGAGTTGTAGCTTCAGAACAGCTGGAGTGCCGAGAATTGCTGATCCCTGGTCTAATGTATATTGGGAGCTCCTGACTCTTCCCCGACAGATGATGTTGGGGAAGAGATGGATTGGGAAAAGTAAAAGCTGAGGCTATAAGATCTTACCTACAACTATACAATGTAACAAGCCTGGCAGTTTTGCGAGCAGGACTAGATCAGGACAGGTTTTCAGCCCTGGAATCTTTGTTTTTATAAGTTTATCCCTTAGTGACCATCCAAACGTGTTTTTACGGCGGTCACTAAGGGGCCTTAGGCTGCTTTTTTTTACGGCGGCCCAGCCTAAGCGCTGCACGGGTCCCCCTTGCAACAGAGAGCGGGGACCTGGCTCTCACATGAGAGCTGCAGCCCTGCTCTAACAGCCCGGACCGGCAGGAGTGCCGATCCGGGCTGTTTAACACTTTACATGCCGCAGCCAATGGCGCCCGCCGCATGTAAAGTGCTGACAGAGGGAGCGGACTTCCGCAAAAGCGATGCGGTCTGCCGATGTGTGTGAAGGTTGGCAGGGTTGGATGTAGGCCCCAGACCAGCCTTCAGTAATTTCCAGCATTATATTCTCTGGCGCAGCCTGCTGGTCAATGTTAGAATAGCATTGCCATTAAAATGCAATGCACTATAGGGATAGTGCTTTGCATTTTAAAAGCAACCAAAATACTGTTGGTTATAGTCCCTTTGTGGGACTATTAAGTGATAAAAAACAAACAAACAAAAAAACACATTTATTAAATTTTAAAAAATCAATTTAAAAAAATTACGCTTTTTTTCCATTGAAAATACGCTTTTATGCGTATGTTTGGTATTAGTGACGGCCCGGACTACATAAATATCACATAAATTATCCCCTACGGTGAACGCTGTAAAAAAAAAAAAGTAAAAAAAAAAAAAAGACAGAATTGCTAATTTATTCTTAGTTGCCACCGAAAAAAGTTAATAACAAGCGATCAAAAAGCGCCATTTACTCCAAGATGATACCAATGAAAAATACAAGTCGTCCCGCAAAAATCAAGCCCTCACACAACTCCATAGAAATAAAAATGTTATGGGTCTTGGGAAGCGGCAATGCACAAAAAAATGTTTCTTTAAAAAAAAAGGGGTTTTATTGCTAAAAAGTTGTAAAACGTAAAAAAACTATATGTATTTGGTATCACTGTAATCGTACTGACCCAGAGAATAAAGATATAGTGGTTTTTATACCGAAAAATGAACGCTGTAAAATTCAGAATGTAAAAACGCTGTGGTAGTATTGCTGTTTTTCCAATCTCCCTCCCAGAAAGAGTTAATAAAAGTTAATCAGAAAGTTGTGTACCCTAAAATAGCGCCAATAAAAATTACAACTTGTCCCGCGAAAAACAAGTCCTCAAAGCTATATAGATGGAAAAATAAAAAAGTTATAGCTCTTGAAATGCGACGATGAAAAAAGGAAGAAAAACGCTTAGTCAGTAAGGCCCAAAACAGGCTGGTCACTAAGGAGTTAATATACAAATAATCTGAAGCACTCCGAGCAAAACATTTACACTGTGTTATGCCACGTGTGGAACTTAAAGGGGTATTTAGGTTGTTACACAGGATAGGGAATGATTCTTACTATCATTATACGAGAACAGGGAACCCATATTCCTCAGAGCCCCCAGAAATGAGTAGCAGGTTGAGCACGTGCACTGCCGCTCCATTCATCTGTATAGTAATTCAGGAAATAGCCGCGCGCTGTCCCGTAGAGATGAATGGAGCGGCAATGCGCATGCTGACCTGCTACATTTTCAGGGTCCCTGGTCTCGTCATCGGTGGAGTCCCCGCAGTAGGACCCCCAGCTGCTGCTTTGTTCATTTCAGGGCCCCTGTTCCCGTGATCCAGCGGCAAGGCCCCCACTGTTCTAATTGTCCAAAAGATGGGGGATAACTTATAACAAACGGAATACCCCTTTAAGGAGCCAAATATAAAATCCCTGTGTCATTCTCCCCCCCTCAGGCCCTGGTCTAGACATAACATAGTGTATCAGCCGGAGTGTACCTTTTAAAGCTGTATATTATAAATGAAGCATGCCTATATAAAGCACTGATTTCGTCACATAAGAACTGACCTTTCCTTCTGCGCATGGTGATCCCTGGTGGACAAGTCCAGGGTCAGGAACGTCAGAGCCCAGGTCGAAGTCTATACTAATACAGTCTACCCCGTTGTAGTAATGGCTGACGATAGTGCTGTTTGGTATTTTTATATACGTTCCTGTACACTGTAGTTTCCCGCACAGGCTGTCACTACAGGAAAAGAGAAAACAGTAGAAATATAAGAGGAGTGCTGGGGTCCTAGGTTTGAATCTGACCAAGGACAACATCTGCATGCGGGGTACTCCGGTTTCCTCCCACACTCCAAAGACATACTGATAGGGAAGTTAAGGTAGATTAACACTATACTCGGGCAGATTATCGGGAACGAATGTCTAAATACTCGTCTAAATATGCCGCCAATCACATCAGGTGATCCTGTCGTTAGTGCAGGCACATAAATTATTGTTTCTGGGCAGCAGATTGTGCGGTCTAAACAGCGATCTGCTGCCCATAAAGAAGGCAGCTGTATGACAGCAATTCCTCGTTCTCATACTGTGGAGGAGATCGCTGCATGTAAATACAGTGGCCTCCTTCACTGAGCGAGCAGCTGACCGTCAGTAAAGGAATGCTTCCTTCCTGACAATTGGCTTTAGCTCAACCCGTGTAAACCTGCCTTTAGATTGTGAGGCCCATTTTAACCACTTCAACCCCGCTAGCTAAAACCCCCTTAATGACCAGGCCACTTTTTACACTTCGGCACTACACTCCTTTCACCGTTTATTGCTCATGCAACTTACCACCCAAATGAATTTTACCTCCTTTTCTTCTCACTAATAGAGCTTTCATTTGGTGGTATGCAACTTACCACCCAAATGAATTTTACCTCCTTTTCTTCTCACTAATAGAGCTTTCATTTGGTGGTATTTCATTGCTGCTGACATTTTTACTTTTTTTGTTATTAATCGAAATTTAAAGATTTTTTTTGCAAAAAAATTACATTTTTCACTTTCAGCTGTAAAAATTTGCCAAAAAAAACGACATCCATATATAAATTTTTCGCTAAATTTATTGTTCTACATGTCTTTGATAAAAAAAAAAATGTTTGGGCAAAAATAAATAAATGGTTTGGGTAAAAGTTATAGCGTTTACAAACTATGGTACAAAAATGTGAATTTCCGCTTTTTGAAGCAGCTCTGACTTTCTGAGCACCTGTCATGTTTCCTGAGGTTCTACAATGCCCAGACAGTAGAAAACCCCCACAAATGACCCCATTTCGGAAAGTAGACACCCTAAGGTATTCGATGATGGGCATAGTGAGTTCATAGAACTTTTTATTTTTTGTCACAAGTTAGCGGAAAATGATGATTTATTTTTTTCTTACAAAGTCTCATATTCCACTAACTTGCGACAAAAAATAAAAAATTCTAGGAACTCGCCATGCCCCTCACGGAATACCTTGGGGTGTCTTCTTTCCAAAATGGGGTCACTTGTGGGGTAGTTATACTGCCCTGGCAATTTAGGGGCCCAAATGTGTGAGAAGTACTTTGCAATCAAAATGTGTAAAAAATGGCCTGCGAAATCCGAAAGGTGCACTTTGGAATGTGTGCCCCTTTGCCCACCTAGGCTGCAAAAAAGTGTCACACATCTGGTATCGCCGTACTCAGGAGAAGTTGGGGAATGTGTTTTGGGGGGTCATTTTACATATAACCATGCTGGGTGAGAGAAATATCTTGGCAAAAGACAACTTTTCCCATTTTTTTATACAAAGTTGGCATTTGACCAAGATATTTCTCTCACCCAGCATGGGTATATGTAAAATGACACCCCAAAACACATTCCCGAGCTTCTCCTGAGTACGGCGATACCACATGTGACACTTTTTTGCAGCAAATTCCTTTTAGGAGGGCATTTTTAGACATTTGGATCCCAGACTTCTTCTCACGCTTTAGGGCCCCTAACATGCCAGGGCAGTATAAATACCCCACATGTGACCCCACTTTGGAAAGAAGACACCCCCAAGGTATTCCGTGAGGGGCATGGCGAGTTCCTAGAATTTTTTTTTTTTTGCATAAGTTAGCGGAAATTGATTTTTTTTTGGTTTTTTTCTCACAAAGTCTCACTTTCCGCTAACTTAGGACAAAAATTTCAATCTTTCATGGACTCAATATGCCCCTCAGCGAATACCTTGGGTTGTCTGTTTTCCAAAATGGGGTCACATGTGGGGTATTTATACTGCCCTGGCATTTTAGGGGCCCTAAAGCGTGAGAAGAAGTCTGGAATATAAATGTCTAAAAAATGTTACGCATTTGGATTCCGTGAGGGGTATGGTGAGTTCATGCGAGATTTTATTTTTTGACACAAGTTAGTGGAATATGAGACTTTGTAAGAAAAAACAAACAAAAAAAAATATATATATATTTCCGCTAACTTGGGCCAAAAAAATGTCTGAATGGAGCCTTACAGGGGGGGTGATCAATGACAGGGGGGTGATCAATGACAGGGGGGTGATCACCCATATAGACTCCCTGATAACCCCCCTGTCATTGATCACCCCCCTGTCATTGATCACCCCCCTGGTAAGGCTCCATTCAGACGTCCGTATGATTTTTACGGATCCACGGATACATGGATCGGATCCGCAAAACACATACAGACGTCTGAATGGAGCCTTACAGGGGGGTGATCAATGACAGGGGGTGATCAGGGAGTGTATATGGGTGATCACCCCTCTGTCATTGATCACCCCCCTGTAAGGCTCCATTCAGATGTCCGCATGTGTTTTACAAATCCGATCCATGTATCCGTAAAAATCATACAGAGGTCTGAATGGAGCCTTACAGGGGGGTGATCAATGACAGGGGGTGATCAGGGAGTGTATATGGGTGATCACCCCCCTGTCATTGATCATCCCCCTGTAAGGCTCCATTCAGATGTCCGTATGATTTTTACAGATCCATGGATACATGGATCGGATCCGCAAAACACATACAGACGTCCGCATGTGTTTTGCGGATCCGATCCATGGATCCGTAAAAATCATACGGACGTCTGAATGGAGCCTTACAGGGGGGTGATCAATGACAGGGGGGTGATCAATGACAGGGAAGTGATCAGGAAGTCTATATGCGTGATCACCCCCTTGTCATTGATCACCCCCCTGTAAGGCTCCATTCAGACGTCCGCATGTGTTTTGCGGATCCGATCCATGGATCCGTAAAAATCATACGGACGTCTGAATGGAGCCTTACAGGGGGGTGATCAATGACAGGGGGGTGATCAGGGAGTCTGTATGGGGTGATCAGGGGTGATCAGTGGTTCATAAAGGGTTAATAAGTGACAGGGGGGGGGTGTAGTGTAGTGTAGTGGTGTTTGGTGCTACTTTAGTGAGCTACCTGAGTCCTCTGGTGGTCGATCCAAACAAAAGGGACCACCAGAGGACCAGGTAGCAGGTATATTAGACGCTGTTATCAAAACAGCGTCTAATATACCTGTTAGGGGTTAAAAAAAATTCACATCTCCAGCCTGCCAGCGAGCGATCGCCGCTGGCAGGCTGGAGATCCACTCGCTTACCTTCCGTTCCTGTGAGCGCGCGCGCCTGTGTGAGCGCGCGCGCCTGTGTGCGCGCGTTCACAGGAAATCTCGGCTCTCGCGGGAGGACGCGTATATGCGTCCACCCAGAAGAGCAGGGCCGCCGGCAGGACGCAATCCTGCGTACGGCGGTCCTGAGGAGGTTAAGAAAAAAGTATGGTGTCTCTCCAGGGTAGATACCTGCTAATGCAGTTCTCCTGGATACCGCTCAAAGGAGTGAAGCACAAATAGAGAAGGGGAGCACTAACAAATAAAACTTAACTTTTAATATGTCAATTTTCCCAAAGCAGGGAATAAAAGACCCCTCACAAACATGAAAACACATAAAGACAGACTTAGATCCTGGATTGGTGTGCCGCAATGGTTGTCTGCACACCAAATCAGGTGTCGTCCTCCCTAGGCCGGTGACAACTGTCACAGGCTCACGGGGAACAAACCATAAAATTACTTTGTCCTGATCCCAAGGGAGGGTATCAGGACCAAGGGAGAGAAATGGAATGGTCTTACCAGTTCTGAGAAAGGCCTCACTTTTTAGCCACGTAAAGTGGGTTAATACAGGAGGTGGTCACGTGCAGAGGCTGGTCATTCATCATATTTCCCGTGGGTATACGGATATCCAAAGTTCAAGTCAGACCAAGTACTAGAGCAGCCTCAACGAAGAAACTTACCCTAGTACCACCCTGCTTGACCTATTTGGCCCTGGTGACCTAACACGGGGTCCGTGCCCCGCAAGGGGTGGCCCCGTCCGGAACCTTGCCCTGCTAAGGAGTCCCTATGTGACCCTATCACAGGGTGACCAGGGACTAACCCCAAATATTGAGGCAAGGGAAGGTATAGTAACCGTAATTAAATTGCGTATGCCGCAATATGTTAGCGTATAGAGATAAACAACCGCAAGTCTGTCTTTATGTGTTTTCATGTTTGTAAGGGGTCTTTCATTCCCTGCTTTGGGAAAATTGACATATTAAAAGTTAAGTTTTATTTGTTAGTGCTCCCCTTCTCTATTTGAGGCCCATTTTAATTACCGTATTCTTTGCTCCATAAGACACACTTTTTCCCTCCGAACGTGGGGGGGGGGGGGGGGGAAATGGCAGTGTGTCTTATGAGGCAAATGCTAATGACTGCTTCCATTATGAAATCGGTCATCAATATGCAGGAGGCACGGTGAGCGGTGAGTGTAGCGCTGCGGTCTTCTTACATGCACTGAACTGTGTACAGCGTCAGGACGTAATGCACGTAGGCGCGCACTGTGACCTGACCCTGTGTGACGTCAGGTCACAGTGCACCGCAAGGGCGGCCGAAGACCAGGAAGTGGTGAGTATCAGCTCAGTCCAGAGCAGAAGAGGTAAGTTCATTTATTTAATTTTTTTGTCTGATGGAGCTTGGGGGGTCTGTTCTGAGTAGGAATGAGGGTCCGATCTGAGATCTGAGGAGGAATGGGGGGTCTGATGGGGGTTTGATCTGAGGTGGAATAGGGGTCTGATCTAAGATCTGAGGAGGAGTGGAGGTCTGATGGGAGTCTGATGCTAATAATTATTTTCTTATTTTCCTCCTCTATATCCTAGGTGCTGCTAATGGTTCAGTGAGTCTCATGGAGTGAAGATATCCAGACCAGTGGCGGATCCAGGGGGGTGGCAACGGGGCAATTGCCCCCCCCCGAGCTGGCGGCGGCGGCTGGGCACAGGGAGATGAGCGCTTCCATTGTGGAAGCGCTCATCTCCAGTCATCTGTATCGCTGTCCTCAGGACAGCGATACAGATGCCTGCCTGTGCTGCGGTAGGGGAGGGAGAGGTGTGTCCCTTTCCCTTCCTCTGATAGGCTGCCGGCCTAGTGCCTGCAGCCTATCAGAGGCCGGCGCAGGCGGCGCGATGACGTCATCGCGCCGCCTGAGCCATACAGCGTGGGACACAGGCCAGAAGAGGCCTGCATTGCATCGCTGACATGGAGGTAAGTATGTGTTTTTTTTTTTTTTTTTTTATTATATACAATACTTTTACTGGCGGGGGCTGTTATTACTGGCAAAGGGGGGGCTGTTATTACTGGCAAAGGGGGGGCTGTTATTACTGGCGGGGGCTGTTATTACTGGCAAAGAGGGGGGGCTGTTATTACTGGTACCTGGGGGCTGTTATTACTGGCGGGGGCTGTTATTACTGGCAAAGGGGGGCTGTTATTACTGGCACCGAGGGGCTCTTATTACTGGGGGCTGTTATTACTGGCACCGGGGGGCTGTTATTACTGGCACCTGGGGGCTGTTATTACTGGCACCTGGGGGCTGTTATTACTGGCACCTGGGGGCTGTTATTACTGGCAAAGGGGGGCTCTTATTACTGGGGGCTGTTATTACTGGCACAAAGGGGCTGTTATTACTGGGGGCTCTTATTACTGGCACAGAAGGGCTGTTATTACTGGGGGCTGTTATTACTGGCACAGGGGGGCTGTTATTACTGGCACAGAAGGGCTGTTATTACTGGGGGCTGTTATTACTGGCACAGGGGGTCTGTTATTACTGGGGGCTGCTATTACTGGCACAGGGGGGCTGCTATTACTGGCATAGGGGGCTATTATTACTGGCACGGGGGGGCTGTTAATACTGGCACATGATTGGGGGCACTATAGGGGCATCTACTGAGGCCACAAAGAAGGGGTATTTTATATGGGCTCTCTGTACAGTACAATTTTATACTGGGACACATTATGGTGGGTACTATGGGGAAGGGGGGAGAGGAGTACTATGGGGTCATCTACGGGGGGCACTAAGAAGGGGTATTTTATACTTGCAAATTATGGGGGACACTGAGGGCATCTACTGGAGCATTTTATACTGGTACATTATGGAGGGCACTAGAAGGAAGGAGGGTGTGGAGCACTATGGGGTCATTTACTAGGGGCACTATATAGGGGTATTTTATACTGGCACATTATGGGGGCATTAGCTCAACTGGGGGCATTACAAGGGGGTATTTTTTGCACTGTCACATTATAAGGAGAATTATTTCTACTGGGGGGGGGGGGGCATTATGGTGGGCTTTATTACTCCCCCATGGTATGACCCCCTAGTAGCAGCACCGGCCTCTCCCTGCTCCGCTATCCCTCTGCCCCTTCTCCAAATCCTTATTATGAAATCTTTCTCATTAGGATAAAACACATCAGCTCTGCCGAGCCCCCGGCCATAGTGTGGAAGTGGCGTCCGAGATCCCCAAGGGCCAAGCCAAGTAACTGTAAGTTTTCATGTGAAATATGTTTGTTATACACATATAGCCTACACACTGTGGAGTCTGTTCTATAAGTACCATTGTTTTGTGGCGGCGGACAGAAAATAATCTGAAAGTGCCCCTCCCGAGACCAGGCTCTGGATCCGCCACTGATCCAGACAGTGTAATCTACGGTTCCTATTATACAGGCCGATGCTAAGCTAATGCAACATGGCGACTATGGTATACAAGTCAATCGGCAATGCTTTTCACATGGCTCGATGTAAAATTGTATGGGGAGGATCGGTATTCCGAATGCTTGTCCCCACATTGCTTATTTTTGGCAGCACACTCCGTTTTACAAGGGATGATGTCCTGACGATTTTAGATGCTGCATGAAAGATGCGATCTCTCGAAAAACAGGGCAATTGACGGTACCTTGACACGGACTAATGATCAGGAATAAAGGTTCATTCGCGGTCTATAGATGCTCCAAATTTATCCTATTGGCTCTTGCGGTCTAACTATGTCTATTGGTTAACTGACTTTGCGCCAAACTGTTTACACACCTTGGCACAACATGGGCCACTCCCCTTTCCCACTTAGCCACGTTCCTTTCCCATTAAGCCATACAGGAGGGGGCGACATCTGATTGCCCTTAAGAGCTACTTACGCTGTTGTACACGGTTGGGGGTTTCCCGATATGAGCCCACAGTTTCCATATTGATCGCCCTTTATGTTTAGTGTTTGAAAGCAGACATCGGGGCCTTTACTTGTACCTTGCGTGGAAATAGCAGGAATAAACAATCATCACTATGACACTCAGAGGTTTTCCCATTAAAGACTTTTAACGACTACCTATATAGATTTTCCACCTCCCGTACTAGCAGTTGGATCTCCAAGAAACAGACTTTGGTGGCAAAACCCATTTAAAGAGCACCAGTCGGCAGGATCAACCCTATTAAACTAGACATACTGCCTGGTAGGGTTGATCATGCCGATTACGATGTTACCTGTCTTGTAAAAATCGGTCGCAGTGTTCCCAAGAACAAAAAAGACTTTTACTCTTTATGCAAACTAGGGCTTCAGTGCACTGAGGGGTGGGGCTCTAACCCCCTTGGTGCACCTCAGCTTTTCTGCGTTCCGATGCTGACCCCAACCCTCGCCGAAGCCTTCTTTTGCAGAAACAATAAAAGTCAGGTATCATTTTAATCGCCAGGATCAACCCTACCCGGCAGCATCAACCCTACTCTAATCCTGCTGAAATGTGCTCTTTAACATATGTACTCATGACAAATAAATGTTTACCTGCACCCAGCAGGGCCTTGCACTGATCGTTATAGCTCTGACACACTCCACTGTAGCAGTAAGAAGTTGTATTGTTGCAGGGGTATCCATCCATTATATAGAAGTCAACAGGACACAGGGCAAAGGCTCCATTGCAGTACTCGGGAAGGTCACACGTGTTAGACTTTTCCCGGCAAATGGTTCCTCCAACCTTAAACTGATCATAAAGAGTAAGTCAAAAACAGTAGACAGTTCTTGAGCTCAGCCATGAACCTTAAAGGGGTTGTCCCACAAAAATATTCTCCAGTTTTCAAACCATCACCTGGATACTTTTGAAATTGCGTGCATAGCCACTGAGTTATTCAATAAAATTTACTGTATTTGTATAGTGCCACCTGCTTTTCTTATTTCTTTGACCTGCTCACTGAGATGGCCGCACATGCTCAGTTTCATTCTTCAACTGCCTCCTGAGCTGTGATAGGGAGAGCATGGACACGCCCCCTGAGCTGTGATAGGGAGAGCATGGACATGCCCCCTGAGCTGTAATTGGGAGGGCATGGACACGCCCCCTGAGCTGTAATAGGGAGAGCATGGACACGTCCCCTGAGCTGCAGCAGAAAATGGGTTGGCCCATCTTAGACTTTGATGGCACATCTATAGAATATATAATTAAAGTCAGATAGTAGTGGGCCCCACCTTTGGGATCCGCTGCTATCTCCAGAATGGGGGCCCCCATCTCTCTATTCATCACTGTGGGACTACTGGAAATAGGCGAGTCAGCGTCTAGCTACTTTCGGAACTCCTACAGTGGTGGACGGAGGGTGGCCGTGCAGTGGGTTCTCCTTCACTTTGGAGAAAGGCAGTAGGTCGATAATTTTTCCCAGGGATATGTGTCCTTTATTCCGTTAGTTTATTGTGTTGGTTTATTTTATTGTGGCTCTGACGTCTTAGGTTCAAATCCGACCAAGGACAACATCTGCATGGAGTTTGCATGTTCTCCCCGTGTTTGCGGGGGTTTCCTCCCACACTCCAAAAGACATACTGATAGCGACCTTAGATTGTGAGCTCCATCGGGGACAGCGTGATGCTAATGTCTGTAAACCGCTGCAGAATATGTTGGCGCTATATTAGCAAGAGAAATAAATGCATGTATTCAGCATGGCTTCTAAGCTCATTGAGGACTCGTACACACACATGTCTGCTCTGAGGCTCAGCTCACACTAATGTACAACAAATCCAAATGCTGATTGACAGACCCTATAAACTTCTAATGGGTCAGACAGAGGCTGTAAACGCTAATATGAACAGACCTAATTGTACGTTTTTTCCATCCATTGGTTACGTAACAGATCTAGTAAAACCATTGTTAGGGGTCGTTCACGCAACAGATTTTACAGTGGAATTTTGGCACCGAAATTCCACCGAAAATCCGCTGGCGGCCGCGTCCTTTCTGCCTTTCATACATCTGTAAGGGAGGCAGTGCTGAGGATGGCGGAGTGATGGCTTACAGCCGAAGACATGCCTAAAATGGACATTTCCCTTCTCAGCACAGCTGTGGCTTTAGGCCGCAGCTCCACAATCTTCAGCGCTGCCTCCCATTGAAATAAATGGGAGGCAGAAAGGATTCAGCCGCCTGCTGGTGTTCGAAGAAATTTTGTCGCGGCTGTCTGTGGAAAAATTCAGATGTAAAATCCTTTGTGTGAACGTCCCCTTAGAGTCTAATGAACAAATGCGCTGACAATCTAATTACTATTGAATTCATCACAAACGCACGTGCTGTTTTTACCTTGCAATTCTCGCAACATAATCCCTGGGCACACTGCGATCCACTAGTTAGCCTGCAGGTGGCAGCATTGCAGCATGGGTTCTGGCATTCCTGTAAAAAAAGAAGTTAAGGGGGAGTTCACATCTCCATTTCATTCTCTGTTCTTCTGGTCTGTCAGAAGAACAGAATAAACAAAACAAAACAGATCCTGTTGCACATTTGGCCTGAGATCAGTTTTTTTAGATGGAAAAAAAAGTCATGCGTGCATTTTTCTGTCTAAAAAAAAAAAAAAATGATCTCAGATGGATGGAAAATGTGCAATGTGTTTTTTCTTCTGTTCTTCTGACGGATCAGAAAAACTGAAACTGAAATGGAGATGTGAACTTTCCCTTACAATTTGTAATGCACGTGTTGTAGCTGTGCTGTGTTCACACAGTGCAGTTTCTACGTCTGTTCACAATGAGGACTTGATTTTGTAAATGTATAAAGAAAATCATATGGACAGGGTTTGTCCTGATGGGACAACCCCTTTAAGTATTGGCTGGGACTATAGGTACTACTATGAGGTGCGCCATTAGGGGAATTCGAGTGGCACTACGATCACTATGAATGCTGTCGGTACTGTCCTATGACCAGGAGTGGTTGTGACCAAAACCGCCACTGACCATCACTATATGAGCGCATCCCTTTTTCCCCCATCTCCATTTTAAAGGGATACAGTATGGCTCAAGACAACAGCCCCCGTCTATGTACCCCAATACAGAGGGGGTGCCCTGTTCTCTATTATCCATTAGACCAAGGCTATCTGCAGCAGTACATCTACATTGCTGAAAGCTGTGAGCTAAAGCTTGAAGGGGTTTTCCGAAAACGCAGGGTTCATGGGTTAAAAAAAAGTCTCACCTGCCCCCTGTGCACCAGTTCCAGTGCTGAAATCCCTTATCTACTTCCCGCTGGATCGGAAGGGTGATATGTAGTGTTGAGCGAACTTGTGTTTTAAGTTCGGCTACTAAAGTTCGGGTTATCGAAGTATCCCGTTATGGATTCCGCTACAACAGACCATAACGGAATTTAGAATCCATAACGGGATACTTCGATAACCCGAACTTTAGTCGCCGAACTTAAAACACAAGTTCGCTCAACACTATCCTCATGCACATCACCACGGAGGCCATTAACTGGCTGGTCACAGTGACTTGTGGACTGCACTCTACGTTTCCGGTTTTTTACCTTCGTAGATCCACAGTCGCACTCCTCTCCTCGCTCGACTACATTGTTACCGCACGCGGGTATACTGAGCACCTGGTTTGGATATGGTGGGTTTTGGAGACACTTCCCACTTCCTCTCAGGATTAGTCTTTCAAAATCGTTGGCGCTGCAGCTGCTGAACGTCCGGGCGTTACTGAGAACCATTGAATATCGTTAGAAAATCAACCAATCACTTAAAGGGGTTGTCCAAGTTATATTTATTGATGACCTATCCTCAGGATAGGACATCAATATCAGATCGGCTAGGGTCCGATACCCGGCACCGCCGCCGCCGCATCGGTGAGCAGGTGTAATTACACCCAATCGGTCCCATTCAATTCATAGAAGTGTATAGGAGCAATCTGTTCCATTGAAATGAATGGGACGGCTTGGGTGTAGTTACAACTGCTCACCGCTGCAGATACGACGGCGGGCAGGTAAGGCTACTATCACACTGGCGTTTCTGGGTCCGCCTGTGAGATCCGTTTCAGGGATCTCACAAGCGGCCCAAAACGGATCAGTTTAGCCCCAATGCATTCTGAATGGATAGGGATCCGCTCAGAATGCGTCAGTTTGGCTCCGTTCCGCCTCCATTCCGCTCTGGAGGCGGACACCAAAACGCTGCTTGAAGCCTGGCGATGCAGAGCAAAAGTGATCCGTCCTGACTTACAATGTAAGTCAATGGAGGACGGATCCGTTTACATTGACACAATATCGTGCAATTGTAAACAGATCCGTCCTCCATTGACTTTCAATGTAAGTCAGGATGGATCCGTTTGACTTAGACTTTTTTTTAACAGAGTAATGCAGACGGATCCGTTCTGAACGGATACAAGCGTTTGCATTATAGGTGCGGATCCGTCTGTGCAGACACCAGACGGATCCGCACCTAAACACAGGTGTGAAAGTAGCCTAAACAATGAAGAGGAGACAGCGCTGGCACGGCGCACACCTTCTCTTCAAACAGGTGATCGGCGGGGGTGCCGGATGTCGGATGCCCGCCGATCTAATATTTATGACCTATCCTGAGGATAGGTCATCAATAAATATAACTTGGACAACCCCTTTAAACTAAATTGAAAGCAGTTTTGTATGTTTCAGTCTTCTTATTAAAAAATATAAAACATTCTTAGGCCTCTTTCACGCGACCGTATGGCTTTTTCAGTGTTTTGCGGTCCGTTTTTTCACGGATCCATTGTTCAGTTTTTTGTTTCCGCTGTGTTTCTGTTTCTGTTCCGTTTTTCCGTATGGCATATACAGTATACAGTCATTACATAGAAAAAATTGGGCTGGGCATAAAATTTTCAATAAATGCTTCCGCAAAAACGGAATGGATACGGAAGACATATGGATGCATTTCCGTACGTGTTCCGTTTTTTTTTGCGGACCTATTGACTTGAATGGAGCCACGGAACGTGATTTGCGGGCAATAATAGGACATGTTCTATCTTTCAACGGAACGGAAAAACGGAAATACGGAAACGGAATGCATACGGAGTACATTCGTTTTATTTGCGGAACCATTGAAATGAATGGTTCCGTATACGGAACGCAAAAAAACGGCCCGTAAACGGGAAAAAGAAAAACAGTCATGTGAAAGAGGCCTTACAAGTGTGACATTATTATCACAGAACACAAGGGCGTGGAAGCCACTGGATAAACGTGCTTGGTACCAAACGGTGTTCCTCCATGTCATGGGTATAGATGTAGAAAGCAATAGGGGTTAGACCAGGGCTGGCCAACCTGCGGCTCTCCAGCTGTTGTAAAACTACAATTCCCACCATGCCCTGTTGTAGGCTGTCTGGGCATGCTGGGAGTTGTAGTTTTGCAACAGCTGGAGAGCTGCAGGTTGGTCAGCCCTGGGTTAGAGCTTAGGGTACAACAACACGGTCAGGTTTCCTGATTCAGTTTTTGAAGCCAAAATCAGGAGTAGATCATAAAAGTAGAGGAAATATAAGAACGGATACGACTTTTCCTCTTTTCTGAATTAAGTCCTGATTTAGCTTCCAAAACCGCATCAGAAAACCTGACCATGTGGCTGTACCCTCAAAGGTGACGACCTGGCAATATTACATGGGGAGGGGATGGGGATCGACTTTCAGCATTAGTGGCGTCGCTAGAGGGGGGCGAGGGGGTGAATTGCCCCCCCTATGTTGTTCCTTGCCCCCCCCGGGTGCCCCCCCGCTGATTCCCCCGAGTGAATACTAATGAGCGCTTCCATTATGGAAGCGCTCATTAGTACAGAAGGACCAGGAAGTGGTGAACGCTCTGTACTCACCACTTCCTGGTCCTCGGCTGTCGGCTGTGCAGGGCTGCGCACAGCGTGAGGTCGCTCTGTGACCTCACGCTGTGCGCGCCAGTTTAGAGCACAGTCGACTGAGGAGGGAGAAAATGGCAGGCGGCGTCCGTCCAGGAGCAGGAGAGGTAAGTATTTTTTTTTTATAAAAAATTTGGCTGCTGGGGGCATTATGGGGGCTAATAGGAGGCATATGGGGCTAATAGGAGGCATATGGGGGCTAATAGGAGGCATATGGGGGCTAATAGGAGGCATATGGGGCTAATAGGAGGCATATGGGGCTAATTGGAGGCATATGGGGCTAATTGGAGGCATATTTGGGGGCTAATTGGAGGCATATTTGGAGGCTAATTGGAGGCATATTTGGGGGCATTTGGAGGCATATTTGGGGGCTAATTGGAGGCATATTTGGGGGCTAATAGGAGGCATATGTGGTTAATAGGAGGCATATGGGGCTAATAGGAGGCATATGGGGCTAATAGGAGGCATATGGGGCTAATTGGAGGCATATGGGGGCTAATTGGAGGCATATGGGGGCTAATTGGAGGCATATGGGGGCTAATAGGAGGCATATGGGGGCTAATTGGAGGCATATGGGGGCTAATTGGAGGCATATGGGGGCTAATTGGAGGCATATGGGGGCTAATTGGGGGCATATTTGGAGGCATATGGGGGCTAATTGGAGGCATATAGGGTCTATGGGGCTAATTGGAGGCATATGTGGTTAATTGGAGGCATATGGGGGCTAATAGGAGGCATATGGGGTCTATGGGGCTAATTGAAGGCATATGGGGTTAATTGGAGGCATATGGGGGCTAATTGGAGGCATATGGGGGCTAATTGGAGGCATAAAGGGGCTAATTGGAGGCATATAGGGGCTAATTGGAGGCATATAGGGGCTAAATGGGGGCTAATTGGAGGCATATGGGGGCTAATTGGAGGCATATGGGGGCTAATTGGAGGCATATGGGGGCTAATTGGAGGCATATGGGGTCTATGGGGCTAATTGGAGGCATATGGGGTTAATTGGAGGCATATGGGGGCTAATTGGGGGCTAATAGGAGGCATATGGGGGCTAATAGGAGGCATATGGGGGCTAATTGAAGGCATATGGGGGCTAATTGGAGGCATATGGAGCTAATTGGAGGCATATGGGGGCTAATAAGAGGCATAATGGGGGCTAATTAGAGGCATAATGTGGGCTAATGAGGCATAATGTGGGCTAATGAGGCATAATGTGGGCTAATGAGGCATAATGGGGGCTAATAAGAAGAATAATGGGGGCTAATGAGGCATAAGGGCTGATATGAGAGGCATAATGAGGGCTAATGAGAGGCATAATGTGTCATCCACAGATGCCCCCATAACAGTGTGTCTTCCACAGATCCACCATAACAGTGCGCCTGTGCACTGACGAGAGACAGAAAGAAGGGGAAAGAATCCGCGGAAGCAAGCAGAGGACGGCACAGCAGATGACTCAATAGCTTCTTTTGTAAGTAAATTGTTTTATTATAACTGTATCCCTGCATACCGCAACTCTCTCGTATTTTGTAATCTTATTTCTATATACTTATTTTGTTTTTGCCCCCCCATTTTTGACTGTGGTATCTTTGTGCCCCCCCTATATATTGTTCCTAGAGTCGCCACTGGTCACGGTCACTATTGAAAGTACAGACTGGTAAACAATGATGTGACGTGGGGCTCAGCGGGGCGCCGCTTCCTCTTCAGCAGCTTAATAAAAGGGGTTATGTTAGATGAGAAACAATACCAGCTTAGTCTGTGCGCTGTGTCTAGTATTGCAGCTCGGCCTCATTCACTTCCAAGTGTGCAAACAAGTACCGTGCTGCATCTGCTGACTCCCCCTCTTAGGCCTCCTGCACTTGACCATTTCTGTTTTTGCAAGACGCTAATCGCGGATCCGCAAAATACAAATACTGCCCATGTGTGTTCCGCATTCTGCAGATTGGTATGTCTTGTTAGAAATGCAATATGTGGGCAGCATATGGTGTGCTGTTTGCATCTTTTGCAGCCCCATTGAAATAAATGGGTCCGCATCCAATCCGCAAAAAAATGTGGACCGGATGCGGACCAACTCTACGATCGTGTGCATGAGGCCTTAGGCCTCATTCACACATCTGTGTCCGTGATGATGTCAGTGACAAGATGGTCAGTGGTTCATCTGTGAAGATATCTGTGAAGGATCTTGTGTCCGTTTTTTGTCCTTCATGTGCCATCTGTATTCCATGGACACTGCTAGGCTGAAAATTAATTTCAAGAGCATCTCCGAGGACGAAACACACATGCCATCCATGTCCATGTTTTTTCACAGACCCATAGACTATAATGGGCGTGGATGCCTCTTTGTGAGAGGGGCATATGTAATCCAATACTTCCCAGCATCCTCATATGCACTCTAGGGCAGCATTATTAGAGTATATTTAATAAAGGCCTCATGCACACGAGCGTGCCATTTTTTGCGGTCCGCAAACCGCGTACCCACAAAAAACGGAAGCCGCTCGTGTTGCCTTCCGCAATTTGCGGAACGGGCACCACCAATATAAATGCCTATTCTTGCCCGCAAAGCGCGGACAAGAATAGGACATGTTATATTTTTTTAGCGGGGCCGCGGAACGGAGCCACGGATGCGGACCGCACACGGAGAGCTGTCCGCATCTTTTGCGGCCCCATTGAAGTAAATGGGTCCGCATGGTGGCTTGGATGCGGACCCAAACAACAGTCGTGTGCATGAGGCCATACTATAGGGCAGCATTATTACAGTATATGTAATATACTGTAGGGCAGCATTATTACAGTATATGTAATATACTATAGGGCAGCATTATTACAGTATATGTAATATACTGTAGGGCAGCATTATTACAGTATATGTAATATACTGTAGGGCAGCATTATTACAGTATATAGTAATACTGTAGGGCAGCATTATACAGTATATGTAATATACTGTAGGGCAGCATTATTACAGTATATGTAATATACTCTAGGGCAGCATTATTAGAGTATACATGTAATATACTCTAGGGCAGCATTATTACAGTATATGTAATATACTGTAGGGCAGCATTATTACAGTATATGTAATATACTGTAGGGCAGCATTATTACAGTATATGTAATATACTATAGGGCAGCATTATTACAGTATATGTAATATACTGTAGGGCAGCATTATTACAGTATATGTAATATACTGTAGGGCAGCATTATTACAGTATATGTAATATACTGTAGGGCAGCATTATTACAGTATATGTAATATACTCTAGGGCAGCATTATTAGAGTATACATGTAATATACTCTAGGGCAGCATTATTACAGTATATGTAATATACTCTAGGGCAGCATTATTAGAGTATACATGTAATATACTCTAGGGCAGCATTGTTACAGTATATGTAATATACTCTAGGGCAGCATTATTACAGTATATGTAATATACTCTAGGGCAGCATTATTAGAGTATACATGTAATATACTCTAGGGCAGCATTATTACAGTATATGTAATATACTCTAGGGCAGCATTATTAGAGTATACATGTAATATACTCTAGGGCAGCATTGTTACAGTATATGTAATATACTCTAGGGCAGCATTATTACAGTATATGTAATATACTCTAGGGCAGCATTATTAGAGTATACATGTAATATACTCTAGGGCAGCATTGTTACAGTATATGTAATATACTCTAGGGCAGCATTGATCTCTCCTAGTAACAGGCCCCCATTTAAGAGGAGCTGTCACCTCTCCTGTCTGTTTTAGCAAATGCTTGTATTCCACATGAAATAACAATGCATTGTGCCATCCCCCTGTTATTCTTCCTGGAAATTACAACTGAATATTACCATACTCCTTTTTAAAGGGGGTAGGCCATCAATGTCAGATAGGAGCAGGTCCCAGAGGTGTGACCTGCACCTATCTCCAGAACGGGGTCCCGAAGAGAAGGAGAGCGCACCGAGCACGCGTGGCTTGCTCTATATTTGCTGCTATGGGACTTCCAAAAATAGACACTTGGCTAGTTTTGGAAATTCCATTGGGGTGACTGGACCTTTCCATTCACTGCTATGGGACTGCCAGAAATAGTCGAGCCACCACTTAGCAATTTTCAGAACTCCAATAATGGTGAATGGATGGTGGCCACGCATTCTTGGTGCGCTCTTCTTCACTTCTGTGGCCCATTCTAGAGCTGGGAGGGGGTCCCTGAGGTGGGGCTCCCATCTATCTTATATTGATGACACATTCTAGCAATACGAGGAGCAGGTCTCAGGGATGGGACCAGCGCCCATCTGACATTGATGACATGTCCTAGCAATATGCCATCATTGTCCCAGATTGGAATTTCCTTTGATGGGGCATACCCCTACCCTGCCCCTCAGTGCTGACTGCATCATACAGTGTGGGGATCGTTAGAGATACTAACATTGATTTCCATCAGCAATACTTACTTGTCTGAACTGAACATGACATAGTTGCTGGCGCATCGATTATCATCGTGGCTCATTCCAAGGACGTGCCCAAGTTCATGAGCGACTACCGTGGCATGTGACGGTGGGGAGACTCCAACATTGAACTGCATAGACAGATCTACAGTGAGCATCTGGTAAAAAGCTGCAAAAACTTACCGAGGCTTCAAACTTTACTTACTGCACTAATGGAAGTGGCATAACTCGGTGAACATACTGTGCCAACAAATGCCATGCCAATCACACCACCGAAAGGACCGCGCCCCCTGAAAGCAATAAGAAATTCATTATGTAATGTAATTATGTGTTGTATGGGTATTTTAAATAATTGTTATTTGACATGCTGAAGTACTGATTGGTTCTGTCCCCTTTCATTATTATATAATTTATTAAATCCCAAGCGGGGGCTATTAACCTAACTTGACCCAGATTTGGAATAAAATTAAAATATCACTTTTATTAATACAGTTTAAAACGTCTGTGAGCCTAGACACGGATTTAAAAGCCTTGCTTGCCGCTCCTGTGTGCCTAGCGGGTGGTGGAGATGTGCACCCTCTCCTGCCACTCTACAGGAACCTACACAGTATTGCCTAGTAAGCCAGGTAAGTCACTGACCTATAAACAGGTGGTGGCCGATAGAGGCTGACACTGTCAATAGCTGTCAGACCTGAGACTGCACTGACATTAAGATGGCTTAAATCAGCAGCACGTCGGCTCTAGCACTATACTGCACGCCGTCTGTTATACCACCGTGAATCACTTGTTTCACTGACATCCACATACATCTGAGGCACAGCAATCGACACTATGTCAATACACCAACTCAGTCACACTGCATACACTGCCCTGCCTAGCATTCTGCTCTGCTGGCTGACTAAGGCCCCTTTCACACGGGCGAGATTTCCGCGCGGGTGCAATGCATGAGGTGAACGCATTGCACCCGCACTGAATCCGGACCCATTCATTTCTATGGGGCTGTGCACATGAGCGGTGATTTTCACGCATCACTTGTGCGTTGCGTGAAAATCGCAGCATGCTCCTCTTTGTGCGTTTTCCACGCAACGCAGGCCCCATAGAAGTGAATGGGGCTGCGTGAAAATCGCAAGCAAGTGCGGATGCGGTGCGATTTTCATGCACGGTTGCTAGGAGACGATCGGGATGGAGACCCGATCATTATTATTTTCCCTTATAACATGGTTATAATGGAAAATAATAGCATTCTGAATACAGTATGCATAGTAAAATAGCGCTGGAGGGGTTAAAATAAAAGATCCATCACCATGGTAAAAGATCATGTGATGGACCATGTGATGAGCGCAGTGATGTCACCACAGGTCCTTTACCCAGGTCCTGAAGAAAGAAGACAAAAGAAAAGCCGGGCTGCGCGAATAAGTGGATTAAGGTGAGTTAAATTATTATTATATTTTTTAACCCCTCCAGCGCTATTGTACTATGCATTCTGTATTAAGAATGCTATTATTTTCCCTTATAACCATGTTATAAGGGAAAATAATACAATCTACCCAGCACCTAACCCAAACCCGAACTTCTGTGAAGAAGTTCAGGTTTGGGTACCAAACATGCCGATTTTTCTCACGCGCGTGCAAAACGCATTGCGCATTTTCCCGCAACGAACCCGCATCTTATCCGGGCAAAAAAACATGACGCCCGTGTGAAAGAGGCCTAGTTGTGAAATACACTGGGCTAGCAGACTAAGGCCCCTTTCACACAGGCGAGTTTTCCGCGCGGGTGCAATGCGTGAAGTGAAGGCATTGCACCCGCACTGAATTCGGACCCATTGCAATTGCGGACAAGAATAGGACATGTTCTATTTTTTTGCGGAAACAGAAGCAGGGATGCGGAAGTGCGGATCCGCAAATGCGGATGCGGACAGCACATTCGGGCCCCATTGAAAATTAATGGGTCTGCACCCGTTCCGCAAAATTGCGGAATGGATGCGGACCCTTTTTTCGGACGTGTGAATGGACCCTAAGGCCTCATGCACACGGCTGTTGTTGTCGGCATCTGAGCTGTATTTTTTTGCGACTCAGGTGCTGACCTATTCACTTCAATGGGGTTGCAAAAGATGCGGACAGCACTCCGTGTGCTGTCTGCATCTGTTGCTCTGTTCCATGGCGCCCGTAAACCGTATAAAAAAAATATAGCATGCCCTATTCTTGTCCGTTTTGCGGACAAGAATAGGCATTTCAACAATGGGCCGCCCGTTCTGTTCCAAAAATTGCGGAAGGCACACGGGCGGCTTCTGTTTTTTGCGGATCCACGGTTTGTGGACCGCAAAAAACGGAACAGTCGTGTGCATGAGGCCTAATACTGTCACTGAGATGCGATGCTCTGTTTCAATGTGATTATTCACTACACATAGGCTGACTACATTGGAATGGACAGACAAACATTAAAAGCTGTATTTGCCCCCCGACATGTTGCACCAGTAACCTGGCTTCTTCAGGGGTTTGGGCAGAATTGCAGTTCTGCCCAAACCCCTGAAGAAGCCAGGTTACTGGTTAAACAAGTCGGGGGCAGATACAGCTTGGACTTTAATAAACTATGTAGTCAATGTACCTTTACCCAGGTCTAGGTCCTTATTGTTAAAACTTTAATTATTATATAACCTTCTATTTTCCATGTACGGTAATGTAGTGAGTTAGCGATAGTTATACAAATCCATTGCTCTGTGTCAGATGATCACCAGGCCACATTCCAAAGTGGTTACCTCACAGGACATGCATACTGTACACTGAACATCCTTAGGAAGAGGGGATAAAAGGTATAATACACCTTTGTGAACAAAGACAAAGTACTCAGCTCCAATGAGAACATAATTTAGGTAGGATGTTGTAAGGCTAGTTCCACACTAGAGGCAGGGACTCCAACAGGCTGTTCCGGCGGGTGAACAACCTGTCGGATCCATCCTGCCGCTAGTTCACATGTGCCGCTCTGCTCTGCCGCTCCTTCCCTACTGACTATAATGGGGGCGGGGGTGGAGTTCCGGCGGCAGCACGGCAGTGCACGCCGGACTTAAAGTACTGCATGCAGACATCTCTTATCACTTATCTCCTGAGAACAAAATAAATAGGCAGCTCGATCCTTATCTTTCCCCAGAAATCAGGGTAGAGTCTGAGATGCAACCGCACACATCAGATGATTGGCCAAACCCGTCAAAATCAGCTGGTTTGGCTGAAAAAGATCTAATGTGAATGCTTAGATAACGGCACTCAGCTAATAACAGTAGACTGAGTGTTCCATAATAATCTGGTTTTATTGCTTCTATTAACCTACTGTATCGCTACACTTTTCCAGTGTGTGAAGTAAGCGGAGCATCCAGAAAAAACCTTCACAAACACAAGAACATACAATCTCCAGATGTTGCTCTTGGTCAGATTCGAACCCTGGACTGTTAGGGCTCATGCACACAAACTTTTTTTGCATTCCGTAAACGCTCCGTGTACGGAACACACTCTGTGTGCTGTCCGCATCTGTTGCTCCGTTCCGTGGCCCCACAAAAGTTATGAGGCATGTCCTATTCTTGTCCGTTTTGCGGACAAGAATAGGCATTTCTATAATGGAACTCCTGTTCCGTTCCGCAAATTGTAGAAGGCACATGGGCGGCATCTGTTTTTTGCGGACCGCAAAAAACGTCACGGTCGTGTGCATGAGCCCTAAGGCCTCTTTCACACAACCGTTTTTTTTTCCATTTACAGGCCATTCATTTCAATGGTTCCGCAAAAAAATGTACACCGTATGCATTCCGTTTCCGTATTTCTGTTCCGTTGAAAGATAGAACATGTCCTAATATTGCCCGCAAATCACGTTTCGTGGCTCCATTCAAGTCAATGGGTTCGAAAAAAAACAAACGAACACATACAGAAATGCATCCGTATATCTTCCGTATCCATTCCGATTTTGCGGAAACATCTATTGAAAATGTTATGCCCAGACCAATTTTTTCTATGTAATTACTGTATATTGTATATGCCATACGGAAAAACTGAACAGAAATGGAAACACAACGGAAACAAAAAAACTGAATAACGGATCCATGAAAAATGGACCGCAAAACACTGAAAAAGCCATACGGTCGTGTGAAAGAGGCCTAAGGCAACAGTGATAACCACTGGGCCACTGTGTACAGCTAAAGAAGCCACATAGTCAACCATAAGTGCATTGACTTGCATGTCCTTTTTAAAGAGTCAGTATACTTTCACACAATTTCATTTAATAGATAATGGTGTAACTAGGGGTCTCACTTCCACCTAATTTGAGGTTCACTGCCTGTTGTCAGGCAAGATCCAACCCTATTATTAGAGACACAGAAGACAGCTGAGAGGAAGTGGGGATGTGTCAGAAGAACTAGCCGAGATCCTGAGCCTGATAAAACAACTGCTTCTGAAGATTATAAGAGCCTCCTGTGTGTGATTTCCCCCTCCTTGTCTGTTCTGTGAGCTCCAGAGCTGAAAACAAACATAGTGGGAAGTAAGGGAAAGAATGTCACAGCAGTACAGTGCTGGCAGATTCCACAGAAGGGAGAAACCCCTGCTTGTGATAGAATTGCATCTAGCTGTGCAGCTGAAACAGGGAATAATATGGCTGAAAGGGACATTAGGGAAGCCTAAAATAGACTTGTTCCTTCACAGTTATGATTGTACAAAGAAGCACAGCCATTATGCAAACTTTTTATGAAAATTCAGGTACACTTTAAGACCAGAGGGGCTGTAAATATTATATGTATAACAGATCAGGTAAAATGAACACTATTCTGTACATTCTTCAAAAAATTATCCTGTGAAGAGATATTACATTTACTTACATAGTATGGTGTGGCCCGGTTTAGTGTATAGCAATTTGCATGTCCACCTACAGAGTTGAGTGCTGGTGGACACACATGCTCAGTCACCATTCCCACAGTGGTATAATTGAACAGAAATCAATACAAATCTTCTCTACCTTGCTTGCCAGTAAAGAACTAGAGCCAAAGTAGTAGCACACCAATCTACAGCAAAGCTAAGCAGGTTTCTTCTGCGGACTGGCTTGTGAGGATACTCACTGGGGAACTTACTGAGGACTATATGTACTACATCTGCCACAGGAGAAAGGAGACTGACTGAGCGTTATGTGGAACAGGGATGAAGTGATAAAAAAATACTTGTAAGAGTTTTTGGGACTTGTAGACAAAAACACAATAGCACAGATTTGCAGTGGTGCTGAGGGGAACACAGACAAAGAAAAAAAAGATTTTTCTTTTTGTTTAGGTGGACAATGTAGTTTATATTAGTGTTTAATAGCTTTTTGGACTTTTTACTTAAAGGGGTTGTCCGGGTTCAACGCTGAACCTGGACATAACCATAATTTCACCCAGTTCATGCTCTTTTATTTACTATAACACACTGCCGGGCAGAGGCTTCCGCCCAGCAGTGTGTTTGGTGATGTCACCGCCTCAGATGGGCGGGCTTTAGCGCTGCCCTAGCTGGCTAGGGCAGCGCTAAAGCCCGCCCATCAGTGCCAGTGATGTCACCGGGCTCACTACTGAGTGTGAGCCTTCGCCTGGCAGCCCTAAGGAGAGCCCGGTACTTCACCGGAACTCCACAAAATGCCTTTGCCCTGTGCGATTCAGCGCAGGGCAAAGGAGAGCATTGGAGCATGAACTGCTCCGATGCTCTTGTGAGGGGGGCTGCTAGGGTGAAATTCTGGGTATGTCCGGGTTCAGCTCTGAACCCTGACAACCCCTTTAAACTTGATTTGTGAGATAACTTTTTTGGTGATTGCAAAAAATTGGCTCACCGTATAGTTGCATTGTATGTACACGTGTGTCTTGTGTGAACACTCACATGAGGAGATGATAGATGTCGCATCTCTGTATTTTGTTTTCACCCCTCCACTGTGTAAATCTTCCCAGCACATCTCCAGCACTTCCTGAAGTGACATCGATGGGATTATTGGTCGTCCAAGTGATCAAATTAGTCAGTACTATTTGAATGTTAAGTGGGCGAAACATCTGAGAACATAGAGAGCAAAATTAGATAATTATACAACATTCGTTTAGGTTCATTCCATATTTGAGATCAAGGTTTGGTGTATACATCGGGAAATTCGTGCCCAAAGACTATAATTAGCCAGACGTATGCCAAAAGTGCGTCCTTTTAACTGCTACAAAGGGAGTCTGTCATCTCTAAAGTCAGTTTCAAAGTAAGCATACCGCCATGTAGGGTAGGTGCCCCATAGATAACCATACCTTTCTTGTGAAATTCCAGTCCTGTAATCCTGAGAACTGTTTCTTTTCAGGCTCCATTCACACGACCGTATTATTGGTGCGCATCCGATTCGCATTGTTTGTGGATCGCACACGGACTCATTCATTTCAATGAGCCCGCAAAAAAAAGGACAGTGTGCTGTATCTGCATGTCTGTTCTGCAGTCCCGCAAAAAAGATAGAACAGGTCCTATTCTTGGCCACAAAATATGCGGATCGGATGCGGGCCAATAGTACGGTTGTGTGAATGGGGCCTAAAGGCCTGCCCCTCATGCAGGGCCGGACCCAAGGCTGCCTGACTGCGCAGTTATGTGCTGAATCTGTCCTTTCCGTTCTCCGGCTCCTATATACAGAGCAGGAGAACGGAAAGGCTGAACAGTGATGTGAACTCAACCTAAGGCGTGTGCTAACGTGTGCGCCCCATTGCTGTATTGCGGACCGCATTTGCGGATCCGCAATACACGGGTGCCGTTCCGTGGGCATTCCGCATCACGGATGCGGACCCATTCACTTCAATTGGTCCACAAATCCGGAGATGCAGAATGGAAGCACGGAACAGAACACTACGGAGTGCTTCCGTGGTGTTTCGTCCCGTACTTCGTTCCGCAAAAAGATAGAACATGTCCAATCTTTTTGCGGAACGGCCGGATCGTGGACCCATTAAAGTGAATGAGTCCGCGATCCACTGCGGCTGCCCCACGGACGGTGTCCGGGACTATATTTTAGTTGGTATAAAAGGAAAGTGTTAAAATAACTCACCCCATGAACAATATTCACCAGCTCTATAGTCTCCACTTCCACTGCATCGGTGTTCGACTTATCGCCAAGGTACTGTAAGAAGACACATGGGTTTGCTAAGGAACAGAAGAAGTAGCCACCACTTTATGGATTTTAAAGGGTTGTCCAAGATTAGGGGGAAAAACATACCATTTTTTTTTTTTAAGACACAGCGCCACTCATGATCACAGGCTGGGTCTGGTATTGCAACTCCACCCCATTCACATGACTCAGTTTAAACAGTGTGGATCTCCATAGGGAACAAAAAGTGGCATAAATATTAACACCTGAAGGTGATGCTGTTGCAGTTTCCGACCGTTGTTGTTTTGCGGTCCACAAAACACAGATACTCGCTGTATGTATTCCACATTTTGCGGAACAGAACAGCTGGCCCCCAATAGAACAGTCCTGTCCTTGTCCATAATGCGGACAATAATAGGACAAGTTCTATTTGTTTGCAAAACGGACAAGGAATGTACACTTAGTCATTTCCGTTTTTTTGCAGCCCCATTGAAGTGAATGGTTCCACATACGGGCAGCGAAAAAAAACAGAATGGACACGGACAAGAAATACATTTGTGCACGTGAGCCCTAAGGCCTCGTTCACTTTTCCGTGTTACATCAAGATTTCCATGAAGTGTCCATGTGTCCGTTTTTTACCCTCCGTGTGTCATCCGTATTCCATGGATGCTGCTCAGGTAAAAATTAATTTCCAGAGCATCTCCTCTCCTATCAGTGGTCAGTGAAAAATGGACGCAACACAGATGCCATGCATTTGGTGTCAGTGATTTTCATGGTCCGGTACACTTTAATGGGCGTATTTGGTCTGCAGCAAGGACAAAGTAGTGCATCTTGTGCATGTAGTGCATTTTTTTTACTGACCCACAGTCAATAAATAATGCTGATGTGTGAACAGACACACTGAAATAAATGGCTACGTGTGTCGTCCGTGGAAAATGTGGACAGCACGTCAGTGAAAAACGGAAATGTTAACGAGGCCTAAGGGTAGGTTCACACAGAGGATGTCATCCGCAACAAAATCCGCCGCGTATCCCACTGCTGCTGATTCTGCAGTGGATTTTCATTCAATATAGTGCGGACCTGCTTTCAGTTTAGATCAACTGAATGGAGCTAAATCGTGAGCAGGCCCCGGCTGTGGCCTTGCAAGGGGCCCGCGTGGTAACTGTGCCATGGGTGGACCTGTACAGTCTTGACGCAGCCTGGAAAACTGCACGGCAGAAACTCTCAGCTGAATGAACTGCGGCGTGCCCTCCCTTTGAAAACATTGGAAATCAGTTTAAAAAGCCTAATTGCGCCAAACTGTGACAAGATTGTGTCAATTTTTAGAGAGATTCTAAGTGCAGACAAATTAGTAAATCTGAGCCAATAAATCTGTATGGAGACGAGTGATCACAGTAGCAATGGCTACAGAGGAGATGATTGCGGCATGTAAATGCAGCTCTCACCCCTGCCAATGGTCAAGCAATTATTTGGAAGGTTCGGCTTGTTCTTGATAATTGCCGGCACATCGGCCCCATTAGGAAGTGTTTTTGTGCATAATATACTTTAAAAAGTTATTCCATTTATGTCATGAAAACTGGACGAGCTTTCATTGCCATTTCTCTGCCATACAAGTCTTGGCCCAGCTTCCGAAAAACAGAGAACTTAAGGCCCTTGTTCTCCCAATTACAGTCATGTGAAAAAATTAGGACACCCTTTGAAAGCATGTGGTTTTTTGTAACATTTTTAATAAAAGGTTATTTCATCTCCGTTTCAACAATACAGAGAGATTAAAGTAATCCAACTAAACAAAGAAAACTGAAGAAAAGTCTTTTCAAGATCTTCTGTAAATGTCATTCTACAAAAATGCCTATTCTAACTTAGGAAAAAGATAGGACACCCTCACATGTATTCCCTCTTAAATTGGCTCAGATCTCACACAGGTATATCACACCAGGTGCACATAATTAGTAGATCGTTACTCTGCATGTTGAATGAGGCTTGCCCTATTTAAACCTCAGACATTTAGTTTGGTGTGCTCCTGACTGTTGAAGTGAGAGTGAGCACCATGGTGAGAGCAAAAGAGCTGTCAGAGGACTTCAGAAAAAAGATTGTAGCAGCCTATGAGTCTGGGAAGGGATTTAAAAAGATCTCAAAAGATTTTGAAATCAGCCATTCCACTGTCCGGAAGATAGTCTACAAGTGGAGGGCTTTCAAAACAACTGCCAACATGCCCAGGACTGGTCGCCCCAGCAAGTTCACCCCCAAGAGCAGACCGCAAGATGCTAAAAGAGGTCTCCAAAAACCCTAAAGTGTCATCTCGAGAACTACAGCAGGCTCTGGCTACTGTTGATGTAGAAGTACATGCCTCTACAATCAGAAAGAGACTGTACAAGTTTAACTTGCATGGGAGGTGTGCAAGGAGGAAACCTTTGCTTTCCAAGAGAAACATCGAGGCCAGACTGACATTTGCCAGAGATAAAGTTGACAAAGACCAGGACTTCTGGAATAATGTTCTTTGGACAGATGAGTCCAAAATTGAATTATTTGGACACAACAGCAGAGGACATGTTTGGCGTAAACCAAACACAGCATTCCAAGAAAAGAACCTCATACCAACTGTGAAGCATGGAGGTGGAAGTGTCATGGTTTGGGGCTGCTTTGCTGCAGCAGGACCTGGTCAGCTCACCATCATAGAATCCACGATGAATTCTACTGTGTATCAGAAGGTGCTTGAAGAACATGTGAGACCATCAGTTAGAAAATTAAAGCTGAAGCGGAACTGGACCATGCAACATGACAATGACCCAAAACATACTAGTAAATCAACCAAAGATTGGCTGAAAAAGAAGAAATGGAGAGTCCTGGAATGGCCAAGTCAAAGTCCAGATTTGAATCCCATTGAGATGCTGTGGGGTGACTTGAAAAGGGCTGTACGTGCAAGAAACCCCTCAAACATCTCACAGCTGAAAAAGTTCTGCATTGAGGAGTGGGGTAAAATTTCCTCAGACCGATGTCGAAGACTGGTAGATGGCTACAAGAACCGTCTCACTGCAGTTATTTCAGCCAAAGGAGGTAACACTCGCTATTAGGGGCAAGGGTGTCCTATCTTTTTCCTCAGTTAGAATAGGCATTTTTGTAGAATGACATTTACAGAAGATCTTGAAAAGACTTTTCTTCAGTTTTCTTTGTTTAGTCGGATTACTTTAATCTCTCTGTATTGTTGAAACGGAGATGAAATAACCTTTTATTAAAAATGTTACAAAAAACCACATGCTTTCAAAGGGTGTCCTAATTTTTTCACATGACTGTAGCAGGGGTCTCAGTGGTCATTTCACCAATCAGAAATTTAAGGCATATTCAAAGAATATGGTACGGAAATAGGGTTAGATTTATTTCCTGCTTCTACTTTGCATCAAATACGAGATAAAACGTTATAACCTAAGTTATATCAAATCATAATAATGTCTATCAGGTTCCTTATTAAGAAGAAAATCTATTTCTTACCCTAAGATTATCCACTACTACTCCAAGCTCTACGTAACTGGTTATGGCAAGAACAGCTCGCTTCTGCATGGAAATGAGAACACATCATTAGATATTATAGGACATATACTGTAAACTGATAGTGCGCATCAAAATATAAAAAAAACTAATATTTATAAGAGATATAGGCCATGTAGGCCATGGTGGTTGAGAAACCTCAAAGGAACAGGATATCCAATGATTAACGTAAAAAAATAAAAATCAGACATCATATAGTACATGACAATCTCTTTATAACAAAGCTAGAACCAGCCCTGCACCTCACATGGGTCCAGAAATCTCCCCATTCATTGTTCAAATTGTTCTATTGGATTTATTTCAAGCTGGCATCTCAGGGTGTGTGCTTTTTCCCACGGGGCATGTCTTTTCCGCTGCAGTTGAAGGATGGAACCAAGCATGTGCGTCCACCACAGTGAGATGGACACAGAAATTAGATAAAGAGCAAACACACTCACTAAACTCTCCCCCCCCTCCTGTCTGTCCTAAATGCAGCAGCCAGGCCCATCTAACTGTCCACCCATTACACCAATGCCTCTGGCCTGTGCCAGTAACTTCACTGGTTGCCCATCCACCACAGAATACAGTTCAAACTTCTCACCCACAAAGTTCTCTAGGGCTGCACCTTCCTGCATATCCTCACTCTTTTCTGTCTACCACCCTACATCGTTGTGCCAATGATCTAAGAAGAACATCTTCCATAACTCGAACCTCTCATTCCCATCGTCAAGACTTTTTTCAAGCAGCTCCTGCTCTCTGGAATACACTGCCCTGGACAATCAGGTTTATTCCCAGGCAGGCAGGCTTATCATGACTCTTCAGTACCTAACTCCATCTTTTGACTGTTATTCCCCACTCCCCACAAGGTATATCGATGATATACTTGTAATTTGGAATGGAGGCCTGAATGAATTTTGACACTTCGTAATCCACCTGAATCAGAACACAATTGGTCTCCGTTTTACTTACGAGATTCATCGAACCACCTTACCTGTTCTTGATATCAGGATAACCAAACCCAATCAGGGGAATTGGTCACAACGATGGTAAGCCCACAACAACTATTGTCTTACTGGAGGTGGGAGACCAGTCACCCCATTACCTTCAAAAGTGGAATTCCAAGAGGTCAGTACCACAGACTAAGGAGAAACTGTTCAGACTATAAAGACTTTCACAGTAAGGCCAACGATTTACACTCAAGGTTCAAGGACAAGGGTTACCCCGATGCAATACACAGGGCGAGATTCCGGACGGGGTCACCCATGTCAGGACCAGTGCTCTGTGGATAGGTTCTTTAGGGTCTGATAGGCCCCTTCCCCTAATTGTAAGGGTGATACTAGGGACTGATAGGCCATTGTCCACAGGGGACCCAACTTTACAACCGGAGAAGAAATTACCTTGACTGATATCTGGCTATACCACTACTGGTCTTCAACTTCCAGCAATAAAAGGTCCAGAATCGAGGCTAAAAGAAACCATGCTAGCCTGCGGCTGCACCAAGTACCCTCTACTGACAAGGTAATACTACTCCTTTTAATATCTTGGATACGGCACATGCTGTTTAATAGGTATTTAGCACAGACATTCATAGTGTTTTCCATAGGGGGCACTTGATTGTTATCAATTTTAAAACGTTGCGAATTAAAAGTTAAAGGGGTTGTCCAGGTTCAGAGCTGAACCTGGACATCCCTCCATTTTCACCCCGGCAGCCCCCCTGACATGAGCATCGGAGCAGTTCATGCTCCGATGCTCTCCTTTGCCCTGCGCTAAATCGCGCAGGGCAAAGGCATTTTTCTGAGTTCCGGTGACGTACCGGGGCTCTCTATGGGGCTGACAGGCAGCCCGGTGACGTCACCGGCACTGATGGGCAGGATTTGGCTCCGCCCTAGCCAGTAAAACGGCTAGGGCAGAGCTAAAGCCCGCCCCTCAGAGCCGGTGACGTCACCGAACACACCGCTGGGCGGAAGTTACCGCCCGGCAGTGTGTTATTGAAAACACAAGAGCCTGTGCCCTGCGCGATCTAGCGCAGGGCACAGGAGCGCATTGGAGCATGAGATGCTCCGATGCCAGGCTCAGGAGGGCTGCCGGGGTGAAAATAAGGGTATGTCCGGGTTCAGCTCTGAACCCGGACAACCCCTTTAAGTGTTAGACAATCCCTATTACTATTCTTTTCTGTAATGACATAGGGTGCTCACAGCTCTGATTCCAGCTGCTCCCCCGCTTCCCACTACACTTTATCATGGCTGCCAGGACTTTAGCGTCCCGGCAGCCATGGTAACCATTCAGAAAAAGCTAAACGTCGGATCCGGCAATGCGCCGAAACGACGTTTAGCTTAAGGCCGGATCCGGATCAATGCCTTTCAATGGGCATTAATTCCGGATCCGGCCTTGCGGCAAGTGTTCAGGATTTTTGGCCGGAGCAAAAAGCGCAGCATGCTGCGGTATTTTCTCCGGCCAAAAAACGTTCCGTTCCAGAACTGAAGACATCCTGATGCATCCTGAACGGATTTCACTCCATTCAGAATTCATGGGGATAATCCTGATCAGGATTCTTCCGGCATAGAGCCCCGACGACGGAACTCTATGCCGGAAGACAAGAACGCAAGTGTGAAAGAGCCCTTACTTGGCGCAGTGCACATGTGTTCGATGCCACTGGATAAGAGTCCTGGACGGTTTTCCTGGTGTTCATTTATTCTCTTTTGTGGCATGGGTTTGGGACTCTAAATCCCAACTGCATGCTGGTAGCCCCAAAACAGGTGACAGGTTCCTTTTAAGGTGTCTGTATAATTCCCAGGACCCCATTGACCCTTTGTGATAGTGCTGGCACATGGAAGAGAGAGTGCTTTTGTTCTTCTGCTAAGGGTGCTTTCACACGTGGCAGATTTTGTTGCAGAAAATTTCTGTGACTTAAAATCGGTTTCATTTATCTGAATGAGGTTCGTTTGGCAAGATACACATGGGTTTCTGCAAGCCCCATTCAGATGAATGCAACTGATTTTCAGAAACTTTCTGCAATAAAATCTGCCATGTGTGAAAGAGGCATAAGGGATTAGTTGGTTGGTTGATGGTTGAACAGCAGTTGGCCAATACAGATCTTTCTGGGAAGTTTCTTTTAAAGAAAGAACTTTTGTTCATGAACGATCTTAGAGGAGGTTTATCTTGACTAAACAATTGGAACTGTTCCTATAGCAATCATTGGTTACAATACATTCCCATTCACCTACAGCAGCGATCAGCAAACTCTGTCACTCCAGCTGTTCAGAAACTACAACTCCCAAAATGCTTTATTCACTTATGTGGGAGTTAGAAGAACAGCCGAGCTTGTTTGCATGCTGGGAGTTGTAGTTTCACAGCAGCTGGAGTGCCGATGTGTCACGGATGGTGTAAAGGAAACAAGACAATGCAGAAAGAATATATGACTCACTGGATCCAAAACTAAGGAACAAAAGGGAGACACCTGCATAAGACCTGGCACTCTCCCTGACTGCTCAGCCTATGCGAACACCCCAATGGGTACCCCAATGGGTACCTCGACTATATAACACCTGAACACCCTACAATAGTGAGGGGACACGACCACCAAACAGAAAATCACAAATGAATGTACAGCACTTATCTTGTAGAAGACTGGGAAATAGGATCAGCATGCACACACACTCCAGGAAGTTGTATAAACCGCACACTAATGCATTATGGGGAGGAATTTAAAGGGATGCAATCAGTCCAACTACATGACAGCTGAGAGAGGCTAACGAGATGAGGAACTGAAAACCAAAACAAAGAAAGCGCAAGGAGGAGGTTCTGAAAGGCATCTGTCAGAGCTTCTCAGATGTCTGGTTGTGACACGATGGTTGCTGATCTCCGACCTACAGCAAAGAAAAGTGCATTTGCCAAACTGTCCCCACCTCAAGGAATGAAACTGCCAATCTCAATGGGGGAATTTATAAGGTTTTGTACTTTGTTGTTTTTTTTGGCATTAAAAAATTAGCAAATTAGCAATACTTTGTCAAAGTTTGCAACTTTTTGTGACTTTACAGTTTGTTTTTACTGTTGTCATCAATCGGGTGTAAAAATCATCAATTTAAAATCATCAGTATTTCAATTAAGTCTGCAAATGTCCACTGCGGATTTCACCCTTTGCAGTGTATAGTTTCTGTGTAAAATCAGCACAGTCCATCATTTGGTTAACATTTCTGTAGAGGAACAAGTAAATTAAAATGATGTACAAAAAAGAGAAAGTTTCATTCACAGATCGAAAATTCCAAACATAAAATGCACTATATGTGACTTGACTTATTAAATGACAGTGGGGATTGGGACATTTACCCTACGGAGTAGATAATACGAGGGCAGTAAAGTATGTGAGGTGTCCACGGTCTCCACCACGCCACACATAGAGGCTCCATCAGGCTCATCTAACTGATACAGCCGATGTGCTCCACCAAAGGGATGCTCCATAGGCTCAATCCCATAATGCACCTCACTCAGGTACATGACTCCCCTGCAAAATACGGAGAAGTAATTACTAGAACAATAGAAAATCAACATGACACAAAAATATAGGACACGGACTGCAAATGTAGATGAGAACCGAGAACTTGTGATAACGTTGATTTTTCCTTATGTCTCAGATGAATTTGAATTCATGAATATGTATATTGGAATATTCAGAAATCACATAATAAGGGGACCAGAAGGAGGGAGGGGTAATGGCTGTCACTTTATTTGGGTCATTATGTAGATTGTAAGTGCCACGGAGGCATTCCCTTCTCGTTCAGTGCCCTCAGCTCTCTACACTGAACACTTCCCAACCCCTTTCACCAGTGATGACTGTAGCCCCAATCTGGAATAGCTAGACTCATCACTCAACGCAGAGGGGAGCCCCCCACCGATCACAAGGATGGGGGGCCCATGCTCCCCATTTTAATGAAATGGCAGAAGCCCATGTGTGCCTGCCGCTCCATTCCACTCTATGGCACTGCCGGAGACAGCTGAGTACAAGCGCTAATTTATGTCCAGCAGCCCCATAGACCTAATCGGAATGGCAGCACATGCGTGACCACAGCTCCATTCAGAAGGAAGAGCATGGGCCCACTTTCTAGGTAGTCCTACCTCCACCAGTACGATGATTATCCCCATTCTGTTGATAGGGGATACCTTGCATTAATAGGACAACCCCTTCAAATTGCTGCCAGGAATTGCTTGGATAATATCCAACTTTCTCGACCTATGTTTCTCTGAACAGGAGACATTGAGAGAGATTTATGAAAACTGGTTTAGTTGCCCAAAACAACAAAATCAGATTCCTCCTTGGTTGCTATGGGCCAATGAGGCAGTTTTCCTTTGCACCAGTTTTGATAAATCTCCCCCATTATACATTGGTCTTCCTGTCCACATAGACATCAAACTGACTGTAGACAGGAGACATTTACCAGACAATACTGGCTGATTGTCCCATGATCATCGGGTGATAAAATTTGATTTGACCGGTCCATGGCCACCTTTAGATTGTTGAGAGATACCGCCCAAATTGGTCAGATTCACCAACAAATATCTGATGTCTATGGAAGGATTTAGTGACATCACAAAGAAAAGATGATTAGGGTGATTTGGTAGAAGGAACACAGGACATGTTCTTTTATCACGTTCTCCACCACTGGAGTTGTCAGCCAGCTCATCCATGTTGTCACCTAATTTTTACCTTTGCAAATGTAAATACATGCATGCAAACTAACCTGAGACCATGACAGTCGCTGAGCGCAACGACAGAGTCCTCCATTCCTTCCACCTGTCCATGGTAATAACAGGAGTATTTCTGCAAAATACACGTCCATTAATGATCTGATGTCCATGCCTAATGTTTCGTTCTGCCTTTGATCCTGTGCAGATCTAAGCTCATCTTTGGGGGTCCCAGATGCAGGACGCCCTGTAATCCATTTTTCATTAAGGGTCCTTTCTAGCAAAAATAAGTTGTCCAAAGAGTACAACCCCTTTAAAAGGTTAATGCTATTTTAAAGCAGGAAGAGCTGAGCAGATTGATAGATAGTTTTGCGGGAAAAGATTTAGTAAAACCTGTATTTTATACATTTATATCTTTGCTTTTTTCACCTCCTGTGTACAGCTATCGGTACAGGAGAGAGGTGTTATCAGTGATTGATAACATTGTGTGTATAGAAGTACATAGATACAAAGCTGACAGTCACTGATAACACCTCCTCCTGTACTGATAGCTGTTGGAAAAAGCAAAGATATAAATGTATAAAATACAGGTTTTACTAAATCTTTTCCCGCAAAACTATATATCAATCTGCTGTTTAAAAAAGCAAAGATATAAATGTATAAGATACCAATTCTTCCGAATCCTTCCCCATAAAACTCTATATGCTCAGCTCCTCCTGCTCTATAACACGCTGCTTTAAGGCAGCATTGCTTTCTGTGGTGACAGGTCCTCTTAAAGGGAACCTGTCACCGGTATTTTGGGTATAGAGCTGGGGACATGGGCTGCTAGATGGCCGCTACCACATCCGCAATATCCAGTCCCCATAGCTCTGTGTGCTTCTATTGTGTAAAAAAAACGATTTGATACATATGCAAATTAACCTGAGATGTGTCCTGTATGTGAGATGAGTCAGGGACAGGACTCATCTCGGGTTAATTTGCATATGTAACCACTTTTTTTTTTTTAAACAATAAAAGCACACAGAGCTATGGGGACTGGGTATTGAGGATGTGCTAGCGGCCATCTAGCAACCCATGTCCTCAGCTCTATACACAAAATCCCGGTGACAGGTTCCCTTTAAGACACTTTTGTGGTATTTGTGAGTCTCCTGCGTTTTTTATGCTGTCTTAGGGCTCATGCACACGACCGTATGTATTTGCTCTCCACGTGTGACGTCCGTGTTACATCATTTATTTATTTATATTTGCAAATCCATTGTAATAATGACTGCCCTTGTCTGCAAAACGGACAAGGATAGGGCATGTTCTATTTTTTTGCGGATCAGACTTGCGGACATACGGATATGGAAGTCATTTCCTTATTTTTTTTCTTTTTTGCGGCCCCATTGAAATAAATGGCTCCGCATACAGGCCGTAAAAAAAAAAAACGGAATAGACACTGACAAAAAATAAGTTCGCGTGCATGAGCTCTTATCGTGAGAGGATTGACGGGTCCTGCAAGAAAGGAAGTATAAGCAGTTTATATAAATATTATAGCATTGCGTTATGTGCGTATGTTGATTGAAGGATCTTCATTACTTTATTAAAACTGTATTTTATTCAGTAAATTCTGGATAATTCTAGGATGGGATTTGTAACAAGAAAGGGGCTAGCAGAGAACATTGATCGCCCATCCACTACTGAGATGCATGCGATGAAACTTACCGGTGCTGTGGAATTGAGGGCCTTCAGTCCACCATCTTTGCTGTAGGTAAAGTGCTCAAAGTCTTTACTCACAAAATCTCTAAAGACGGTGAAAAATACACAGGACACAATCAGAGTCTACAATGTATGTTGTCCATGTCACTACTTCTATGTGATGTCACGCTCCTATCGTTCCTGCCTCTGCTTATCTTTAAGCTACTTTCACATCTGCGTTTTTGCTCGATCCGTCATGGATCAGCAAAAACGCTTCCCTCATGATAATACAACCGGCTGCATCCGTTTTGAACGGATCCGGTTGTATTATCTCTAAAATAGCCATGACGGATCCGGCACTTAAACCACTGTAAGTCAATGGGGGACGAATCCGTTTTCTTCCGTGTCAGAGAAAACGGATCTGTCACCATTGACTTACATTGTGAGTCATGACGGATCCATCTTGCTCCACATTCCAGGACGCAGTCAAAAACGCTGCTTGCAGCTCTTTTGTGTGCGTCATGGGAATGCAATGAAACGGAACCTAGTGCATTCTGGCGCACTCCATTTCCTTCAGTTAAGTTTTGACAGTGAATGGGGACAAAACTGAAGCTTTTTCCACCGCTATTGAGATCCTATGACAAATGTCAGTAGCAAAAAGGGAAAGCGCAGATGTTAAAGTAGCCTCAGCTCTACAAAGTTCCTTCCAAGAGCCCCTGACAAATTCCAGTTGTCCCTCGTTTTATTGGCTTTGCTTCCAATTTTATCAAAATTTTATAATTAGACGTTATGCCAATTATTCCCAATAACCCCTACCCTTGTTCCTCAGTGGCAAACAGATATACAGTAAGGCCCCTTTCACACGGGCGAGTTTTGCATGCAGGTGCAGTTAGTCAGGACTTTGATTAGGGTTTTACTAGGAGGTGTCCATCTCCTTTCCCTAGTTTCCAGGCCTTATTCCCTCACCCCTTTCACTCTTATATTCGGTGTGGTGTTTCCCTCCCACAGCCGATCGTGACACCCAGACTGCCGATGTAACACCTAATAGAAGAAGCAGAGCAGTGACAGACCCGGACCACTGATGTTACACCTAATAGAAGAAGCAGAGCAGTAACGGACCCAGACTGTCGATGTAATGCCTAATAGATGAAGCAGAGTAGTGACAGACCCGGACCACCAATGTAACACTTAATAGAAGAAGCAGAGCAGTGACAGACCCGTACCACCAATGTAACACTTAATAGAAGAAGCACAGCAGTGACAGACCCACACCACCGATGTAACACCTAACAGAAGAAGCAGAGAACTGATGAACCCGAGCCGCCAATGTAACACCTATGTTATGATGGGCCGGTCTCCTACCTCATGTGTCTTATGAAAAATACTTCGTCTGAACCACAGTGTCTTTTGCAATATCTACAATGTGCTACCCCAGTATTATTCTATGTAAAGCACAATGGATGTTGATAGTGCTCAAGAAATAAAAAAATAATGAATGGAAATAATAATAGCTACCTTTACAACATTTAGAAGTTCTCCATACCTGTTCCTCTGAAGATTAAGGATTAGAGTACGATTTGAAGTTTGGATGATGTAGGATACATTCTCATCCTGAAGATAAAAAGTGAAATAACTCAGTCTCACGTTTTATTACATCTTTGATGCCGCAGGGTATGTAAGCAATTTTTTCCACACATCATTCTCATAGCATCTAAGATATGATCTCCACTATAACTGCAATTCCATAAGTAGAAAAGCTAGTGCACATGGCAAGCTTGATAGTGAGAAATACATTTCAACTTTTATTTATTTATATAGCACATTTAATTGCAATGTTGTTGCCCAAAGTGCTTCACAGTTACATTAAAACATACATTTATAAAAACATTAGCAGCCGATTTGTGTAGGTGGGCATGAAAATGAGGGAGTGGTGGCAGTTTAGAAATCATGTCTTTCAGCTCGCACTCTAGCTTTTGTCCCTCTGTTGGCTGCTCACACACCTGGGTTCCTATGGCAACTCACTCTACAGCAAGGGCAGAGAAGAGCGGTTCAAAACAAACTGCTCCAACTTCCTCACTCCACTGGCGGTTGCCATCTTCAAACGGTTGTAGTTTAAAAATTATAAATCCTACAGCGAAGAGCTTTATATTGTGAGAATCACAAGACCCATGCATAGTATGTCTCTGAAATATTAAAAATGAAGGCACAGTCGCAGTTTAGAAATTGCCCTTCAAATTTGAGGTGGCTAAAGTTTTGAATATTCCGCCATTCATTTCTATGGGACCAATTCTCCACAAAAACGCTGATATTTAGTGATCCATTCGGCAAAACGTTCCACAAAGTGATAGCACACCAATTGGGAACAATCTGCACGTTTTGGTATATTACTGTCTATGTAGTGTAAAAACTGTGGGAGGAGTTAGAGTGGTAAATTTGGCTATAATAAGAATATATAAGTGAGATAACAGTAAGTGGTCTTGCCAGGCACGAACGCTTAATTCGTTTTGAGTGGAGATTTCAGAGGCAGAACACTGGAAAACTGCCGCCCCTTATAGGGGTGTGCAAGAATGGGGGAGGGGACTTTGGCAAACCCTCTCACTTGGCTAGACCTGTAAAGGGAAGATTGCTTAGGCTACTTTCACACTTGCGTTTGATCGGATCCGTTCTGAACGGATCCGATCATATTAATGCAGACGGAGGCTCCGTTCAGTACGGATCCGTCTGCATTAATAACTTAGAAAAATTTCTAAGTGCGAAAGTAGCCTGAGCGGATCCGTTCAGACTTTCAATGTAAAGTCAATGGGCGACGGATCCGCTTGAAGATTGAGCCATATGGTGTCATCTTCAAGCGGATCCGTTCCCATTGACTTACATTGTAAGTCTGGACGGATCCGCACGCCTCCGCACGGCCGTGGGGAGGCGAGCGGAGCGGAGGCTGAACGCCGCCAGACTGATGCAGTCTGAGCGGATCCGCATCCATTCAGACTGCATCAGGGCTGGACGGAAGCGTTCTGCTCCGCTCGTGAGCCCCTTCAAACGGAGCTCACGAGCGGACAGCAGAATGCTAGTGTGAAAGTAGCCTTACCTGCCGCGGTGCTGACCAGCTCTCCTTGATGGAAGTGGATCCGGTTTCCACTGCAGCGATTGCCTGCAGTGATGTCAAACCTGATGTTTACAGCAAAGAGCAGCATCGCGGGCCTGGAAGAGAAGGAGCGAGGAGGCAGAGCTGGGAAGCAGGTAAGTAATCTTCCCCTTACAGGTCCGGCCATGTGAAGGGGGTTTGCAACCCCCCCTCCCCTAATTCTTTCACAACCCCTTTAAAGGGATACTTCCATCAACATTTTAGCACATATTAACAGCCTATATGTGAATATTGTATGTTTATTTATTTTTTTATGAAAAACAGGTGGATGTTTTTCTGGACATCATTTCACTTCACATCAAGTCACTCCATGTATTTTACGTCCTGTCCTAGCTCTTTAACTTCGTCTTTCTTTGGACTTTTAGCACAGCAAACAGTCTCACTTAACTGTCTCAGTCAGACCATCACTGCGACCAGAGAGCTCTCATTTGGTGATTCAGTTCAGGCATCACACCTTACATTGATCCATGCAATGCTCTTCTGTAGACATTTTGTTGCACCAGTGTTTTTGCATTGTCCTCACCACTTGGGATTGGAGAGGGACTTTAGCTCCGACAAATTTACATCGGGACTAATTTTCCAGGCGTCAAACAGAAGTGAAAACTACTCCAGTTAGATGCACCAAATTTATAATGGGGCACGCGCCTCGTCATAAATTAACCAAACCCCTCCGGCAGCACAAAGGCAAAACAAAGAATAACATAAAATGTATTTGAAAATTACTCTCATTGAGTTTCACAAATACCCGTTTCTGATGGAAGTGTCCCTGCAGTAACCGATATAGCACCATCCACCTTTGTGCAGCTGTGTCTGGTACTGCTCTGCCAATGGGAGCCCACCGTCCTGTTTTTTTAAATTTTAATCTTATACAATTGAAAAGCCTGTTATGGAGTTTCCTTAATTGAAGTAGGAGTCCTCCTGGTAGTGGTTATGGATGAGGAGCCTAGAAAAGTGACAGCACCTTTAGTTAGTACTGCCTGATGCTCATTTGGCTGTAACTTCACGTCCTCACCAGCCTGGAAGACCTGCTCACACCAGGGCGTGTTTGGGGGTGGCTTTGGTAAATGATCTTCTGATTGTGAAGCAGAAAGTATTTAGGAATAACTTGTTAACCAGCACTCAGGCCATTTATGTGGCATTTACAAGGTAGGGACTTTCTTCTGTACTAGTTGCTTCCGTAAAGTGGCCCTGACACCAAAGTTTGTTTGTTTTACCGGTGACAACCCTTGACTTGATGTCAGTAAGAACAAAATGACTGTTCCAGACATGTGAAATATGCAGCGTTTTATAGACATGGTATGGGTGCGACGCCGATTTATGGGAAACTATACATTCCAGGCAACGAATGATTTTACACCTGCATTTTACTGTGCAAACCTGAAGACAAAGTAAATCATCCGGGAAAGAGTTTTTTAGAAGAGCTTATTCAGTAGCATTAATTAAATTTTAGGGTAGATCCACACAATGAATTTTTAGTGCTGGATTCGATGCCGAAAAGCGCACTGCCTTTCAGTGGCAGCAAAAAAATGTTCATGCGCCGTTTCCAGACAGCACCAAGAATGCACATGCCTATTCTAGTTTAGGTTACTGTGCGGACACCTCCAAAACTGGATGTTTTCAGTAAGGGAGCCTAAGGCCTGGAAGAGAAGAAGCGGGGGACAGCACTGGGAAGAAGATAAGTAACCTTCCTTTCCACCCATTCCATCCATTCCACCTATTCTTGCACAACCCCTTTAAGGGTCTGTTCATACTTTGGAATATTATCTGACATACATTTCCACAACAGAAATCTGAGGCTGTTGATAGAGAGTAGCTCCATTGTCATTCAGTGGGCCTATCCTTTATATTTCTGTCTGAAATTAGTCACGCCACTTAAAATCCATGCATACATTTTCCGATGCATGTGAGCGGGGTAGCAGAAGCCCCATTGCTATCCATGAGATGCAGATTTCATGTGGATTTAGGCTTGGAACCTGCCCCACAAACAATATTTATCGCTTATCTACAGCATAGGTCGTAGGAGTCTGTTTGCTGGGGTTAATACTGCTGGAACCCCGACTGATCACAAGATCCCATGCGCGCATGAAGGGACTGCCGCTCCAGTCTATGGGACTGACGAGGATAGTCGGCTGAGCTGCAGTAATAGAAGCCATGTATTTCTAGTCTCGCGCTGTAAAATGCCCTGTAAGGAATTTTTATTATGTTTGTCTTTATGGCGCAATTTCCTTCATGATACGTAGGAGACATATGGACATTACAATTACAGGATTAAGGCTTACCGTGCTGTCATCCACGTTCCTCCTCACTCTGTTCACCAGTCGCTCCGGAAAAACAATTTCATCATCCTGCAGTCCAGAAATGTGATATCCTAAAGATAATACAATAATGCTATCATTATGCAGGGCCATTTACACTTTGCAGGAGATACAAAGGTCATCCATGGAGACTTCCATTAATCTGGTATTGTTATCACCTATGGATTATCCAATCTAATCCCTTTCTAATCAGATTACTGCGTGCACTGTACAGGTGTAATTTAGAGGAACCTGTCAGCACACAACCTGAGGATAGGTAATCAATATCAGGAGCCTGAAAAATCCCTTTAATTCCCAGATCAGGTCTTCTGATGAGTCATGCACTCTGGACGTCCTACAGGCTGGGATGTGTAATTACAAGGCAGCCCAGGGGGCATCCAGTGCATGCACTGTGGCCAGTATACCTCACATCACTGCGCATGAGCCAGATGTCTATGTGGTATAAGGGCCATTGGGCTTTTGCAGACACCTGGGCTTGGTTGCAAACCTAAACCTATATACCCTCCCATTGCCCTAAATTTTTGAAGGTTACGGGAAAAGTTAAAAACCCGACGCGCGTTTCGCCACGCTCCCTGAAGAAGCGAGGCGAAACGCACGTCGGGTTGGTGCCATCATCCTCTCTCCTCCCCTGGTCAGTATTTGCTTGCATTTATGTTAGCACACTTGTGGTGTATTTGGAGATTCCTGTGGAGACTCCATGTCTAACTTATATGCAATGACATTGCAATTGGTCTGATGAGGTATTATGGTATAATGTCAAGGTACTAGAGTAGTCCACTATTTATACTTTTATATGTGATTTTTACACAACATTAGTATTAAATTGTTGGTGTGCAATCTTTCCATTGACTATGCCAAACGGACCATAGGAGTTATTGGTTTTGGAGGGATGGTGGTTTTATACTTGTCGCAGTATTTTCCTGCACTGCTACCACTATATGCATTCATTTGCTGTATTATGTATTTAATTGTTCTCCTTTTAATAATAAAGATTGAGTCTATACTATATGTGTGTAATATCAATTGGTTGTCTGTTCATTTATAAGTGATGTTCTATTGTGATGATGTCATAACGCACTTTATTTATACAAATGTGTTCTAGTGTGATGTCATAATACAATTCATTTATACAATGTGTTCTATTGTGATGTCATAATACAATTAATTTATATATTGTGTTCTATTGAGATGATGTCATAATACATTTCATTCATATACTCTGTTGTATTGAGATGATGCCATAATACACTTCATTCATACACTGTGTTCTATTGTGATGATGTCACAATAGTCTTTGTCCGTATTTCTAGGTTGTGTTCTATTTTGGTGATGTCACAATAGCCTGTGTCTTTATTTATACGATGCGTTCTGTTTTGATGAAGGCTTTTTCTATTGTTCCGATGTTGAGGTGGTGCATGTATTTATTTTTATTCTGTATTATACAATGATGACCTGTATGGCCGATATCTTCATTTATAGTTTGTTGGTATGAAATCTGTGTTCTCTTTTGATGAGGACGTGTATTTTGTATAACACAAGATTTTGTAAACATGATTTCCATATGTTTTTTATATGCCCTTTATTTAATAAATCATTGCACTTAAAGTGTAACTGTCATTATTTTTTTTATATTTGCAATGTGTGGGGGCAGTGATACTGAACATTTTTTCAAATATACTTTAATTACTGAAATTGTATATTTCTAATAGAAAAATAACTCTAAAGTGGCCCATTTTGAGCCTTAGCAACACTCTTCTGTCTTCTGTTTACATAACACAGTCAGTGTTCGCAAGTCTCCACTGTAAGGGTCTATTCACACGTCCGTAGTGTATTGCGGATCCGCAATACACCCGGCCGGCACCCCCCATAGAATTGCCTATTCTTGTTCGCAATTGCAGACAAGAATAGGACATGTTCTATTTTTTGGCGGAGCCGCGGCCCGGAAGTTCGGGTGTCACGATATGTAGGTAAGCGGGGAAATAACCAAACACGGGAAAACAAACAGAACAAATGACTAGGCCCAAAAGCTAGGGAGAAAAGGATCACCTCCTAGCGATCCCTAAAAGCTTTCCCTAAACTGCTGTGCCCATGTGCATACCCTTAGGGTAGATATGCACATGCGCTCGTGCCTAAAACCTAAACACCCTGGGCAAACCCTAAGCAGCAGGGAAAAGGGAAGAGGCAACCTGCTGCTTAGGAAGAAGCAAGCGTCTCCCTAGAGGCCTAGAAAAACACACAAAGGGAAATGAAGGAGAGGACTTATCTTGAGCAGAGCTGGAGCAGACGATCCACCACAAATCCATCACTCCTAGAAAAGAACTATAACCCGCACAGGCCACTGGGGGAGGGGGGGAGGAGGGATATATAGCCTCACTAACAATGAAACCCAGTACACCCGAGGGAAGGTGGATCCAGCGCAAACCCAAATCAAAACAAAGAAGTCAGACATGTGCAGCCAGTCTGACAGATCTCCGCACATTCACAGGGCAAGGCGTGACATCGGGGCCGCGCTCCGGAAATACGGATGCGGAGAGCACATAGTGTGCTCTTTGCATCTGTTTCGGCCCCATAGAGAATGAATAGGTCCGCACCCGTACCCGATATTGCGGAACGTATGCAGACCCATTTGCGGACGTGTGAATGGACCCTTATGTAAACAGAAGAGAGGAGCATTGCTAAGGCTCAAAATGGGCCACTTTAGAGCTATTTTTTTAATAGAAATGTGCGATTTCAGTAATAAAAGTATATTACAAAAATGTTCAGTATCACTGCCCCTACACATTACAAAAATAAAATAAAAGAGAACGACAGTTACACTTTAAGCCCCCTTATATTACCCTGTTTTTGTTATCTTGCCTATTCATCAGGCAGGACTGGCTCAGCATAATCTAATAATATCCTTCTTTTCCATTGACTATCTGAAAAATAATGCTTTTTATTGGTGTACTCTAGCATCTCTGCTGTCCTCTGCCAGCCCCTCTCTTTCCTTCTTGATTGACCAGGCTCCTGCATTGTTCTCTCTCCCTGAAATCCTATGACTGTGCCATTCATTGGAATTTTGGCGCAAGCGCAGAATAGATCTTTATCTCGGGGACCCAGTGTTGTACTGCACATGCACTGATTTTCTACCGGACGGTGGAGGAGTGAGGCATGAGATTTCAGAGCCGGGTGAGAAAACAATACAGTATCCTGGCCTTTTCAATTAAGAATGAGAGGTACGGGCTGGCAGAGGAAAGTGGTAGAGCTAGGGTGCACCGAGTAGCTTAGGCCTACTCTCAGTGCACTTAGCTTATGAGCATATTAATAAAAAGCATTACATTTCATAGGTGCAGCATCAGAACAGGAAAGGAAAGGAATTATCAGATTATGCGGAGCCAGTCCTACCAGGCATTGTGCCAGGTTTAAAGTGAAGTTCCTAATGACAGACTCCTTGTAAAGATGCCAAATCCAGCCAAGCCTGAGACACCCATTTGTAGACAGAAGAGAGCTAGCTAGATGAAATGCCTTAAAGGGGCTGCAACGGGAACCTCCCCCCAGGGCCTGCTCTATAACGCGTCCCAGGTGTAGGAATGCTGAGTGGTATAGTGCGGCCTAAATGTCTCTTTATGTGTGTCACGGTGCTCCTACCTGGATAACGTTGGACCCCAGGCTTTGGCTCCAAAGCAATAAATAGGGGGAATAATTGAGGGATTGGAAAGAATAACTTGAGTCCAGACCTTGAGATGAAGTTCAATGGCAGCTTTACTTTGAATAAACGTTTCTTCAAACAGTTTACAGGCTTTGTTTTGGTTCCAGCAGGCTTTAGCATTAAACTGGCAGACAAACTTAACTCTGCTATATCTTTCTCTCACTCTGCTGTACTGACAAGCTGACTTGGTGTCTTTGTTTCCTCTTTATGATGCACTTCACTCTTGTAGTCGGACTTATGTTCAGCCAAAAAGTAGGTTAGAATCCTGGCAGCTCCAACATGGAGTCTCAACCAGAAAAAACTAGAACTACCCCACCTCCTTCTGGTAGCAAGCAGGACTGGCCCACTTCAACCCAAAGGGGGGGGAGAATGGAATGGTAGGTTTCATTCTCTCTAAGGATAGCTCTGCCATTTACGCTGCCACCTGCTGGTGAACCAGGCACATTACATGTAATAAACAGTTACATAAAAAGATTATGAATGCACATTGTGGATGACCTGGAAAGACATACATAAGATGACATTATATTGGCCCATTAGAGATAGTAGCAGGGTGCAGTAGTGGTAACACCACTCTGGGGTGTTACAGGGCTCTTCAGCTTTTAAACAAATTTTGGATTCCCTCCTCCCTACTGGAAGTGTGGTGTAAAGCATACTTACCTGCAACCCATTACTTGGTTCCTGCTCCTTTAGTCCACCACTGAGGTTTCTGCTTGTAAACTTACGGCACATACCAGGGTCACGTGCTGCGCAGCAGGAAATGACTAGTCGCTGCGGTGACATGTCCCCCCAAGTGGGGTGTGGACTCAGTGATGTGCTGCTTGGAGGACACGTCACCGCTGCAGCTAGTCATTGGCTGCAGCAGCACATGTGACCCTGTCCCTGTCCGTACTGGAAGTTCACGAGAGGGAACTGGAGCAGACGAACGCAGCAATATACCAAAGCGGAACCAAGAAGCGGAGAGCTGGTAAATGTGCTGCCCTCCACCGATCTGTAGGAAAGGAGCCAAAATGTATTAAACATTTGGAAGAACCCCTTTTAAGGCCCTTTTACACAGGTCGACGATTGAAGCAATTAGGAACAAATGTTTGTATAAATGCTTGTTCTTGATAATTGGCCTTTGTAAATGTGCCAGCAAAAAGCTCATGGTCATCTGAACTGATCATATATGCGGCACAAAAACATCCTCATTTGTTTGCAGGAAATGACTGTGTGTATAATGAAACTGTATGGGGGATGAACGATCTTGGTAACTGATCATCCCCGTAATTGATTGCTGCATCTAAATGATACTAACAAGCAGTCAATGATTGTGAATGAATGTTCCTGGTCATTGACTACTCTATAGCCCTTGAGAAAAGACTTTTAGATGCAGCTCAGGGGGTAATGTTTCTCATTGAAGAGACACACCAGGGTATACACAGCTCATACCAGCCGAACCAGAGACGTCCATCTGGAGACTACACTGGTTCAGGGTACGTACCCCTCATTAGTACAGAACAGGGTACTGCCTCTAAGGCCTCTTTCACACGAACAATACGGATTGGCTCAGGATGCGTTCAGTGAAACTCGCACCATTTAGCAAGCAAGTACAGTCAGTTTTGCCTGCATTTAGTTGTTCAGTTTTTTCCGCGCGGGTGCAATGCGTTTTTCACGTGCGTGAAATAACCCCTGAAGGTTCACATACAACATCTCTTAGCAACCAAAACGCATTGCATCTGGATTACATTTTTCACTGAAGCCTCATTCACTTCTATGGGGCCAGAGCTGAATGAAAAACGCAGAATATAGAACATGCTGCGATTCTCACGCAACGCAGAACTGATGTGTGAAAAAAAAAACCACTCATGTACACAGACCCATTGAAACGACCTATTCAAGTTGAATGAGTCTGCATCCGTCTGTGGACCCAGAATGGATGTTGCCCGTGCATTGGGGACCGCAAATTGCGGTCCCCAATGCACAGAACAGCCGGCACACGTTCATACGCATGAGCCCTTACAGTGGTGTTGGACCTATTCCCGTCAGCACGGTGGTTTAGTGGCCAGTAGTCTTGACTTGAAGTGCTGATATGTTCATTTAGAATCTGAGGGCAACATCTGCATCCAGTTTCTGTGTGTTTCCCATGGGCACTGCAGTTTTTTCCCACACACCAACAGGGACAGGTACTGACGTGACTGATGTGTTTCTTGTTTGGCCAAAACCCACACTTGTACCAGAAACCAGGCTAATCCGTTATAGTCAATGGAGTCTGGCGGTGGACGGCAGAATCCGGCTATGCCAGATACTGGGAACTCCGGCAGGCTATTCCTCTGCCGGATCAGGTAAACCCAGATGTGAAAGTAGCCTAACAATACTTTTTGCTAATACCAGTATAGGGAATAAGTGTCCAAAAGCTTGCTGTCTGACCGCTGGGAATCCCAGCAATTGCAAAAGCAGAGGACCCATTCATTACACAGACAGACCATTGTTTTTCTACATCACAAAACATGAAGGTCCCAGAGTCCTCGATGAGAATAAGCGGTGGCACACATGGGTGACCACCACGCCATTGACTTCTGTGGGACTGCTGGAGAAATGCTGACCCCTGTACATGCCAGTCCCATAGAAGTGAATGGCATGGTGGTCACACATTGCTCCATTCTCATTGTGGATTCCTGTTTTTGGGAAGTGGGAAAACAATGTTCTGTCTGTGTAATGAATGGACGTCCCACTGTGGCTAATGGATGAAGGTCCTCAACGGGGAACCTCCTTCTATTAACTCTACTTTACATTGTTTGGAAAAACGCTCGGCACAGTGACCCTGCCACAAGCTCGCTTCATGCTAGGTCACGTAGCCGCGGGCTGGCGCTATGCCCTGTGCAATGTACGAGGAGAGGGGTGGGAGCCATGTACGGAATAAATGTTTGACATAGAACTAATGTTTACAAGCCCTGGTATTCTTGCAAATAATCTTCTGTTGATCAGGATTAGAATCGGTAGATCAGGATTGGAAAACCCCTGGAGCACAGATCTTTATGTGTTTTAATGATGCTTGACATGTAGAGTAACAGCAGGACTCGTAATACCAGACTGGTGTGAATTCCACCCGCTGGCAAAATTAGTACGTGTACAGGGAGTAACCGCTGTCAGCCTGATCTTGGATGAACTGACAGATGACGTATTGCTGTTGTTTGAGTGTCTTGGCGCAGGGAGAGGTGATGATAGGAGTACATAAAGCTTGGTCATTGTAAAGTGAAAGGGAGGTATATGGAGGTGTTACATGTAATTTTCGGAGAGACGTCAGTGCCTCATAGAAACACTATATTGAGTGCTTGTGGTTCTGTAATATAAACCCATGGGGGCCTCAGTGGACTGACGTACAGTTTACAGGTGAAACTCCAAAAATTTGAATATCGTGCAAAGTTCATTTATTTCAGTAATGCAACTTAAAGGCTGGTTTCACACAGGCGTTGCGGGAAAAGGTGCGGGTGCGTTGCGGGAACATGCGCAATTTTTTGCACGCAAGTGAGAAAAATCGGCATGTTTGGTACCCAAACCCGAACTTCTTCACAGAAGTTTGGGTTTGGGTTAGGCGTTCTGTAGATTGTATTATTTTCCCTTATAACATGGTTATAAGGGAAAATAATAGCATTCTTAATACAGAATGCATAGTACAATAGGGCTGTAGGGGTTAGAAAAAAATAAATAAAATATTTAACTCACCTTAATCCACTTGATCGCGCAGCCGGCATCTCTTCTGTCTTCTTCTTTGCTGTGCACAGGAATAGGACCTTTGATGACATCACTGTGCTCATCACATGGTCCAATCACATGGTTCATCACCATGGTGAGGGACCATGTGATTGGATCATGTGATGTGACGTCACCACAGGTCCTTAGCCAGCAGCTCAACATTACAGAAGAAGACAGAGATCCGCAACTACGCGATCAAGTGGGCGGACTCAGTGAGTAAATTTTTTTTTTTAACCCCTCCATCACTATTTTACTTTGCATTTTGTATTCAGAATGCTATTATTTTCCCTTATAAGCATGTTATAAGGGAAAATACAGATCGGGTCCCCAGCCCGATCGTCATCTAGCAACCATGTGTGAAAATCGCACCGCATCCGCACTTGCTTGCAGATGCTTGCGATTTTCATGCGGCCCCATTCACTTCTATGGGGCCTGCATTGCGTGAAAAACGCAGAATATAGAGCATGCTGCGATTTTCATGCAACGCCCAAGTGATGCGTGAAAATCGCAGCTCATGTGCACAGCCCCATAGAAATGAATGGGTCAGGACTCAGTGCGGGTTCATCTCACGCATTTCGCCCGTGTGAAAGGGGCCAAAAGGTGAAACTAACATATGAGATAGACTCATTACATGCAAAGCAAGATATTTCAAGCCTTTATTTGTTATAATTTGGATGATTATGGCTTACAGCTTATGAAACCCAAAAGTCACAATTTTGAGGTCCCCTTTGTTCAGGGGATATGGATTAATTAGCTGACTAGAGTGTGACACGTTGAGCCTAGAATATTGAACCTTTTCACAATATTCAAATTTTAATTTGCATTACTGAAATAAACTTTTGCACGATATTCTAATTTTTCGAGTTTCACCTGTATATTACCTCAAGTCCATTGCCAGACATCTCGCTTGGACCGGTCAATCTTACACCCCCATCATTTCTCAGCGTCTCGGCACAAGCACAGAGGATCTGCCGCTGCTACCCGAGCAGTGAAGATACCAACTGCGCATGTGTTGCTAATGAATGTGGTTCATTAGAATCAATTCTCTCATGTCTATTGATGATCTATCTTCAAGGTAGGCCATCAATATCAGATTGTGGGGGTCTGACACCCCCAAGACCAGCTGCTTCCGTGCCGAACACTAACAATGTATGGAGAGGAAGCAGAAGGCTTCATACACTGGCATACTGTAACTCAACTCCCATTCACTTGAATAGGAGCTGAGTTGCAGTACTCCGACATAGCCACTACACGGTGTACGGAGCTGTCTGCCATCGACATCTGTAGCCCGGAGAACCCTTTTAAAATCCAAACCCCTATTTACATGCATTGTGCTGTACGCTTGTTCTATATTCTTGATGCGCACCAAAATTGTGCAGCAAATCCATGTGTGCAGGCTTGGAGTGGCCCACAGGTGCACAGCGGAATCCCCCGGGGGGGCCCTGAGCAAGGTGGGCCCCTAGTCTCCCACCCCCTGCACAAGTGGCACATAACACAGTAGACTTACTGCACTACATATATTCAGTGTACAGCACCTCAACCAGCCTATGTTCATATAAAAAACTTGTTAATTATTTATTATACTTGACTGTATACGTAAGGGGGCCCCCAAAATAAATTTTACTGGTGGGCCCTAGGTACCCCAGTCCGACACTCCATGTGTGTGAACAAAGCCTGACTCTTCATACCAGGGATGGACTAGCCCTGGAAAATATACTAAAAGTTGACCCGTTTTGTAGTCGGGTCCAAATTGATGGAAGGCAGGGCCAGCAATACCATATTGTGGCACATTATACCACCTAACAGAAGCCAAATTCCACAAAATACTGCCAGCAGCACAAAATACATCCCCACTTCCAAACTTCCAGTGGCCGGCCGTGGCAACGACCCACCGGGTCTATGGCCAATCTGCCCCTGCTTCATACGAGCTCTCCATTAAGTAGACACATAATGGATTATAAATGGGTAAATTCCGATAGTTATCACTTTGTGACTTTCCCTTTGTCGGACGTCAGCCGCTTAACAATGCCTTGCAATTTTCTGGGCTTTAGGGATTCTCCAGTTATCCCTGTATCTGTAAATCCTCAAGACGTTATGTGTTTTTCTGTGAATAACCTCCTTCTGGCCATTCTTTGTGTCGATGCATCCTGAAGGATGGCCAGTGACTATGGAGATGGTATTATATTATATGGCTCATTTTTCTTTATATAGCACCTACTATTGTACACAAAACGCTCTCATTGGCCGGCGTTTTAGATGACAGTCTTAATAACCTGTATATCTTGCGGTGGACCCTCCAAAGTTATGAACAGGTGCAGACCTCTATATAACTTAGGCGCACCCACCACCAGTCTAAATGTAAGACAGTCTTAGGCTACATACACATGAATGTTAGGGCTCTGTGCCCGTGCTGCGGACCGCAAATTGCGGTCCGCAATGCATGGGCACAGACCGCGGGGCAGCCGCATGCGGATTGCTGACCCATTTACTTGAATGGGGTCCGCGATCCGCATCCGACAAAAAAGTTGTGCATGCGGCCCGCGATGCGGAATGCACACGGCCAGTGCCCGTGTATTGCGGACCCGCAATACGGCCACGGGGGGGGGGCACGCAGTCATGTGCATGTAGCCTTAGGCTACATGCACACAAACGTTAGGGCTCTATGCCTGTGCTGCAGTCCGCAATGCACGGGCACAGACCGTGGGGCAGACGCATGTGGATCGCGGACCCATTCACGACCGTGTGCCCCCCGTGGCAGTATTGTGGCCCACATACAGCGGGTCCGCAATACACAGGCACCGGCCGTGTGCATTCTGCATCACGGATCGCAGACCCATTCATGGAGATGCGGAATGGAGGCACCTTACGGAACCTCTGGAACCTTACGGAAGCACTACGGAGTGCATGTACTACGGACCGTCTGATGCGTATCGCGGACCCAATTCAAGTGAATTGGTCCGCGATCTGCATGCGGCTGCCCCACAGTCTGTGCCCATGCATTGCGGCCCGCAGCACGAGCACGGAGCCCTAACGTTCGTGTGCATGTAGCCTTACATTTAGACCATTTTCTACGCCTAAAACAGGTGTAGAAAATGAGACGCCATCCAGCCCACGCCACACCCACTTTTTTAGACCTGGCGTGAGTGGGGAAAATTCCCATTCTTGTCCCTTTTGTGGACAAGAATAGGCATTGTTGCAATGGATCCTCAAAAAAAACAGATGCAACACGAACGTCATAGATACATATAGTCCTGTGAATGCACCCTGAAGCTCAGAGTATCACACTGCCTCGGCCATTTTGTCTTCCTCCCATATAGCATCCTGGTGCCATCTCTTCCCCCGGTAAGGCCCAGTTCACACTTCAGTTGGTCAGTTATTTACATCAGTTGTTTGAGCCAAAACCAGGAGTGAAGCCTCCTCAGAGATCAGGTGTAGTGAAAAAACGTCCTCCTGTTCTGTGTTTTTGACCCGAACCTGGTTTTGGCTCACAATAACTGATGGAAATAACTGACCAAATAACTGAAGTGTGAACTCACATGTCCACATGATGTAAAAGTAGACATGATTCATCAGACCAGGCCACCTTCTACTCAAACCAATATGGAGCAAGCTGTGATACCCTATTATAATAGCCAGCATGTGGGATCAGAATGGGCTAGCCTTCCATCCCACATGCATGGCCCCCACAGCCCACGAGTGAGCCTTCAGCACTCTTGACCCATGGAAGGTAGTAGCGGCAGCCTGCAGGGAATATCCCACAAGACCTGCAGTTTTGGAGATGTGCTGACCCAGTTGTCTAGCCATCACCCCTGGACCTTGTAAAAAATTGCTCAGATCTTTACTTTACTTGACCACTTTTCCGACTTCCAACAAATTACCCCGGGGCTCACAATCTAAGTTCCTTATCAGTATGTCTTTGGATTGTGGGAGGAAACTGGAGTAACCCAGAGGAAACTCAAAGACAGGGAGAACATACAGACTTCATGCAGATGTTGTCCTTGGTTGGATTCGAACCCAGGACCCCAAGCCGACAGCACTGCCACTTCTGGCGCACAGGCGTGAGATCTCAACGCTGTCAATCTAAAGGGGGGGGGGGGCATGATTTGAAGGAGAGGGGACATCAGTATGAAGCACCAGGTGCAGAATGTATCATTCACTTGAATGGGTCCGCGATCCGCATACGGCGTGCACAAGGATGGTGCCCGTGCATTGGGGACCGCATATAGAAGTCAGCAGCATGGGCACGGGGCATACATGCTCATGTGCATAAGACCTAACTAACAGCCCGTGGAACTACAAGAAACAACCACAATGCATGTGCGAAGTCTGATTTTCCCTTCAGTGCCTACCGGCACACGAGAACGGCGCTGGGAACTCTGCAGCGTTTCATCTAGCTCGTGGTGAGGCCACTAGTAATGGGATTGTATTCCTCTTTTTTTTAAATCTTACTCTCTTTTTTTGGTTGGACAACTGGAACTATTAACTTCAAAAACTACTAAGTCCTATACCACAACTTGGGAAATTAGCGGCACGTCAGATACAACATTCACCCCGTATAATTTTGTTTGTTTTTCAACGTTGGGCTGATCTGAACCTTGTTTAACGACATTTCTATACGCGACAGGTCTGTCTTTGTTAGGGTTCATTCATAAGACCGTATCTGTTTTTGCGGTCCGCAAATCACGGATACCGGCCATGTGCGTTCTGAATTTTGCTGAACAAAACGGCCAGCCCTATGATAGAAATGCCTATTCTTGTCCGCAGCTGCGGACAATAATAGGACATGTTCTATCTTTTTGTGGGGCCGCGGAACGGAAGTACGGATGCGGACAAACATACGGTCGTCTGAATGAGCCCTTAATTATATGTATGTGTGTTGCTGCAGGGCCCGCGGTTGATTTTACCTTGAGCAATTACCTGAACAGGTTTTAGGCAGCTATTATTTTATATATTTACTTTTTGGTTTTACTAAGAAAATGTTACCACTTGATTGATCAATTTATATATGATGTTTGCAGATTTTTTATTTATTTACAATTATTTTACATTGGAGGTAGTAATTAAGTAACTGTATGGTTATAAAATGCAAATCTATAATGTAATAACAGTGGCTCATTATAATTATACGATATTTACTACAATAATGATTACCATGTATAACCAGTCACCTTGCAGACTTGACAGATTTTGGTAGCAGGCAGCTACCAGGAGACAACTAAGGTTACCCAGCCATCTCCATTATATTTAGATGATTGGGAGAGCAAGGAAAGAAGCAGAAGGCACAGAGGACAACGTGGAGACCAATGTAAGAAGGAACAGAGTCCCATCTATATTTTGCTATGTGGCTCCTTGTTACTCTCTGCGCTGTGTATATTCCTAGGTCCTTCTGCCCCACATATACCACTGCTGTATGCAAGACATGTCTGGAACTCCAAAAACCCAATTTACTCACCGCTCAGCAGAATATAAAGGAAACTCGATAGCAGCCACCTCTCCCCCATGTTTAGAAACTGTGCTTTGTGCTTTTTCGGGTTCCTCAGTACTAGACCAGTCCATAACTTTGTGTACACAATCATTTCACAAAACTGGAAAAAGCCAGGTTCTCACCCTTTCCTGGTAGGCACAGAATGAGAGTCCGCAAATAGCTTGCAGTGCGGTGCTCCCCGGCTCTCAGGTATGTGCAGGAACCAGTCCCACAAGTTCTTCCACTGTTGTGGACACTGCTTGAACGGAGAAGAATTAGCTGATTACATGTGGGCAAGGTAAAGGCTTATTCCTCTATACAATATCGTTCCCTTAAAGGGCTTGTCCGAGCAACAGATAATGATGACCTCACCTGGGGATAGGTAATTTACAGTATATCAGATCATCCGACACTTGACACTCCTACCAATCAGCTGTTTCAAGCAGCCGCTGGATTGGAAGCCATAGAGTGTACAGAGCAGAAGGCTTCCCTTTAATAGGCGCTGAGCTGCAATACCCCAGCGTGGCCACTAGACTGTGTACTGAGCTGTCTGCTTCCTACACTGTATAGTTTATGGCAGCGGCGGCTACACGAAACAGCTGATCGGTGGGAGTGGCGGGCGTCGAACCCCCAACAGTCTGATATTGATTACCTACCCTGAGTCTAGGTCATCAGTCTCTAAACCCTGGAAAACCCCTTTAACAATGGAGCAGTAATGGACATACAGGAGTAGAGCTCCAAACAGGGGAACACTGGACCCCCACTGATCTCAGCAGGACTGGCCGTCTCTTATCTGACATCATATCATCCCACATGATGACTCTTATCATGCTGATCCTTTGTTTCCCAGGAAAATAAAGACGGGTTTACACTGCCTGATGTTACAGCCAATTTGACAGCTGGCTGCTCGCTCAGTGGAGGTGAAGCTCTGCATCTACATGCAGCGATCTCCTCCACAGTATAGCGATCCCTCGTCCTCATACAGGATCATTGTTTCTGGGTGGAAATCGCTGTTTAGACTGCACGGTCTGCTGCTCACAAACAGTGATTCATCTGCCTGCACAGACAATAGGATCACCTGATGAATGAGCGTTTTGCTTGTTCATCGGTTGATGGGCGGTACAATTACACAGACAGATTGTCGGAACGAGCCTGATAATGTGCCGGAATATTGGGCAGTGTAAATCCACCTTAACCCCTTCTACCCCGGGCCAGTTTTCACCTTCCTGCCCAGGCCATTTTTTGTGTCACTTTATGTGGTAATAACTTTGGAACACTTTTATTTATCCAAGCCATTCAGAGACTGTTTTCTCGTGACACATTGTACTTCATGACAGTCATAAATTTGAGTCAATATATATCACCTTTATGAAAAAATCCCAAATTGACCAAAAATTTTAAAAAAATTGCAATTTTCAAAATTTTTATTTTTCTGCTTTTAAAACAGAAAGGCCTCTTTCACACGGGCGTCATGTTTTTTGCCCGGATAAGATGCGGGTGCGTTGCGGGAAAATGCGCGATTTTTCTGCGCGAGTGGAAAGCGTTTTAATGTGTTTTGCACGCGCGTGAGAAAAATCGGCATGTTTGGTACCCAGACCTAAACCTGGACTTCATCACTGAAGTTCGGGCTTGGGATCGGTGTTGTGTAGATTTTATTATTTTCCCTTATAACATGGTTATAAGGGAAGATTATAGCATTCCTAATACAGAATGCAAAGTAAATTAGAGATGGAGGGGTTAAAAAAAAATTGTTAACTTACCTGCTCCATAGCTGCTGGTCTCTGTTCTATCTTCAGGACCTTGCAAAAGACCTGTGGTGACGTTACTGTGCTCATCACATGGTCCAATCACATGGTTCATCACCATGGTGAGTGACCATGTGATTGGACCATGTGATGTGACGTCACCACAGGTCCTTAGCCGGCAGCTCAACATTACAGAAGAAGACAGAGATCCGCAACTACATCACTATTTTACTTTGCATTCTGTATTAAGAATGCTATTATTTTCCCTTATAACCATGTTATAAGGGAAAATAATACGGATCGGGTCCCCATCCCGATCGTCACCTAGCAACCATGCGTGAAAATCGCACCGCATCCGCACTTGATTGCGGATGCTTGCGATTTTCACGCGGCCCCATTCACTTCTATGGGGCCTGCGTTGCGTGAAAACCACAGAATACGGATCCGTCCCCATTGACTTACATTGTAAGTCAGGGCGGTTCCGTTTGGCTCCGCATCGCCAGACAAGCACCAAAAGCAGCGTTTTGATGTCTGCCTCCAGAGCGGAATGGAGGCGGAACGGAGGCAAACTGATGCATTCTGAACGGATCCTTATCCATTCAGAATGCATTGGGGCTGAACCTGAACCGTTTGTGAGATCCCTGAAACGGATCTCACCAACGGAATTCAAAACGCCAGTGTGAAAGTAGCCTCAGGCAGGTCAAAGAAATGTTTGTTGTTGAACTTCAAAAGCTTTCGGAAGACACAGCCACGCTTGAGGAAGAACCAGCTGTCAAAAAACCACACCACGACAAGCCGAGTACCAGCCTGGACTATGCTTTTCAGGAAATAGCAGATGAGCATCCCTCTACATCTGAGAGCATCACTCCAAAAGCTGCTACGATACCTAGAGGAGAACACCGTGCCACGTTCAGATAGTTCACTTAAATACTGGCCATTAAATAAAATACGTTTTTCCAGCTTTAGCTGTAATGGCGCAAAGGTATCTTTCAGCCCCATGCAGTAGTGTGGAGAGTGACTGTTCAGCTCAGTGTCTCACGTTCTGACCATGCAGAAATGCTTCTGTTCCTTAAAAAAAAAAAACTTCCACTTATATTACAAAAATAGTTGATACACTGCCTCTTGTACTTAATGTTATAGTTCTGTTTTTTGGACTTTTGGTTGGTCACTGGTCACAAAATAAATGTGTTATTTATTTCATTGTTATAATTGGTATCGGTAATTGGTATTGGTGAGTACATAAATAAAAGTATCGGTACTTGTACTCGGTCTTAAACCGAATGCACACGGCCGTGTTCTGCGGCCGAGAGCGGTCCGTGGTAACACGGCAGTGTGCATTCGGCCTTAAAAAAAATCTATACCAGTGTATTACTGTACTGCGGCAGCAGCAGGAAGCGCACAGCGTCATAGCAACCAATGATACAGTGCGCTCCTGCTCTCAGCAGGAATCCAGCCCGTGTTACCACGGACCGCTCACGGCCGTGAAACACGGCAGTGTGCATTCGGCCTTAAAAAAATGGAATCGGGACATCCCTAGTCGCAATAATAAATCTATCTAGAGATTCATTTACATAGGAAAACACGTCCCACTTTCAGAAAACTGGCGAGCGTAGCGCAGAGCCAATAAAAGTTGCAAATTTTTGCGCAGTTTTAGCGATTGCGCAAAAATGTGCCACTTTTTCACTCCATTATTTTGACTTGAGCTAATGATAAATCTGGCCCAATGTCTATTAGGCCTCATGCACATGACCGTTGTTTTGGTCTGCATCCGAGCCGCCATTTTTTCACTTCCGTTTTGCGCACAAGAATAGGCATTTCTACAATGGGCCGCCCCTTCCGCAAATTGCAGAAGGCACACGGGCGGCTTCCATTTTTTGCAGATCCGCAAAAAATGGCACGGTCGTGTGCATGTAGCCTTACCCTGATTCTGCAATTTACAGAAACGCCCCACATGTGGTCGCAAACTGCTGTATGGGCGCACAAGGGAAGGAGCGCCATATGGATTTTGGAGGGCAGATTTCACTTGGATAAGTTGCCAGGTCACATTTGAAGCCCCCGGACATACCGTTATTTTCACCCCAGCAGCCCCCCTGAGCCTAGCATCGGAGCATCTCATGCTCCGATGCGCTCCTGTGCCCTGCGCTAAATCGCGCAGGGCACGGGCTCTTTTGTTTTCAATAACACACTGCTGGGCGGTAAGTTCCGCCCGGCAGTGTGTTCGGTGACGTCACCGGCTCTGAGGGGCGGGCTTTAGCTCTGCCCTAGCCATTTTACTGGCTAGGGCAGAGCTAAATCCCGCCCTTCAGTGCCGGTGACGTCACCGGGGTTCCTGTCAGCCCCATGGAGAGCCCGGTACGTCACCGGAACTCTTAAAAATGCCTTTGCCCTGCGCAATTTAGCGCAGGGCAAAGGAGAGCATCGGAGCATGAATTGCTCCGATGCTCATGTCAGGGGGGCTGCCGGGGTGAAAATGGAGGGATGTCCGGGTTCAGCTCTGAACCCGGACAACCCCTTTAAGTAGAAACTCCAAAAAAATGCCCCCATTTTGGAAATAACGGGATAAGACGACAGTTTTGTTGGGACTATTTTGGGGTACATATGATTATTGATTGCTCTATATTACACTTTTTGTGACGCAAGGTAACCAAAGAATGACTGCTCTGGCACAGTTTTTATTTTTTTACGGTGTTCACCTGACAGGTTAGATCATGTGCTATTTTTAAAGAGCAGGTTGTTAAGGATGCAACCCACTGACTTAAACGGGTTCGCAATCTGCAAGATACGGCATGGAACAGAAGCACTCCGAAGCGCTTGCACAGGCTTTCGGGTCCGTGGCTTTACATTACAAAAGATTGGAAATGTCCTCTCTTTTGCTGTATATTGCAGATCGCGAACCCATTCAAGTTATGTTGTGGCAAAGTTTGAAATGCACTGATCCTTGAATTTCTTCCACGGATCCACGTACGGATTTAGCACCAGTCAATCTGTGCGGGCTAATCTACTTAAGCCACACGCCATGGATTCTGTGCCGAAACCTCTGCAAGAAGGATCGCAACAATTGATCTTTTTCGCTGTGTGAATTCCAACTGACAAGTGGGTTTCAGGGCATGGAATCTGTGCCAAAAACGCAGTGTGAGCATGCGCAGAGGGCAAGTCCACATGGCGGAAGTAAAATCCAAAGTGTAGTTTGCCGTATAACCAGCAGCAGAAATCTGCCACGGTTTGCACTACAGAAATCTGCAACATAAATTCAGAGTGTTAACGTTATGGCCCCGTTCACACAGTGGATTCTGCTGCAGAAACCGCCAGAGTTTTTCAGTTTCAATGCACTGGACCAAACGGAATTTTTTCCGCCCTGTCCAGCCGCCGAACCTATGGACTGCCCTTTCTACTGACACCCGGAAGCACTTCGCTCTGGCAGACATCCCAGTGACGCCACTCGCCAAACTCTTGCAAGATAATCAGCCTAAACGTTGCTTGCAGCCCAGGCCCCGGTGAATGGCGCTATACCACAGACACCTCCTGCGTCATCTAGCAGCGTCCGTCCGGACACCGAGCCAAGAAAGAGCGTGTCCTTTTGTTGGCATGGTTGCGTCTCTAAACCGCTGGATCCACTAATGGCGGCGAGGCCACTGCTGTTTTTTTTTGTGGCAAAGCCTTGTGACCGTGGCCTAAGTATGGACCAGATTTGTTAAAATCTCCTCCACTTCCCTGCTCCTCTAAAACACAACATACCTGCGGCGTTTACGGCATGTGTGAACTAGGCTTTGTCCTGGAGACTGTGCCACCTAACCACAATCCAGCTCCATAAGGGACTGATCAGCGCGCAGATTCCACAGTGGTGCAAACCGTGGGAACACGGCTCTTTTTTCCAGGACAGAAAAACGCACCATCAGCGCATTTTATCACTAAAATCAGAGACCATCTCCAGGCGGAGGAGTTTAGTTCCGAAAATTTGTTGCCGAAAATCGGACCAAATCTACACTGAAACCGCCTCCAGTTGTTTTCTATAGGAGGCTGCGCCGGAGTTCATGAGTCTGACCGTTTCTGGTCTGTGGTTTGGGGGTCATTCACATGGCAGAAATTCAGAGTGGAAAGCCGGGCCAAGATTTTGCACAAAACCCGGCTGCGTCTTTGGTGTCTCCCATTCATTTCAATGGGAAGCAACACCAAAGATAGCGGAGGCTTAGCCGCAGCCGGCCGATACGGCATATGTCCATTCTCTGCGGTAAAACGCACTGTGTGAACAGCGCCAAAACCTCTCAGCCCACAAACTGCGGCACGGCCACCCACTGAAAACAATAACAGACCCATTCTGGTCCGGTACAGGTCCGTTTTTGGCGTGGTTACCACACAGTTCCTTCACAAAAGCCTGGTCTCGGTTTAGCTCCATTCAAATGCGGGCTAGATTAAAAACCGCAGCGGTTTCTGCCGTGGGATCCTCCATGTGAGAAAAAAAACATCCGGTGAACATGCTGCATGACGTATAGGACACAAAAGTATACGTTTCCGCCCTCAGGACCGCCCTTCTACTGGCACCCGGAAGCACTTCTCCCTGGTAGACGTCCAAGTGACGTCACTCGACAAGCTCTCGCGAGACAATAGGCGTAAACGTCGCTAGTAGCCCAGGCCCAGGACGGTCGGTATCGTCTCTCCGTGGTCTGTACGGAAGCCTGCAGGGGCCGCACTGCCTCCAGCTCCTGGAGATAACCGACACTGGCGGTCGGCTGAACATCTTGTTAAAAAAAAAAACATAGGAGACGATGGAGGCTACAGAAGAAGATGACATATGCAGGGTCTGCCGCTCCGAAGGAACCGCAGAGAAGCCGCTCTATCACCCCTGTGTGTGCACGGGCAGTATTAAGTTCATCCATCAGGAGTGCCTGGTGCAGTGGCTGAAGCACAGCCGGAAGGAGTACTGTGAGTTATGTAAGCACAGATTTGCCTTTACCCCCATCTACTCCCCGGACATGCCATCGCGGCTGCCCATCCAGGACATCTGTGCCGGACTCATCACCAGTATTGGCACCGCCATCCGCTACTGGTTTCACTATACGCTGGTGGCGTTTGCGTGGCTTGGCGTGGTGCCCCTCACAGCGTGTCGCATATACAAGTGCTTATTTACCGGCTCCGTGAGCTCCCTCCTCACCCTCCCCCTGGATATGCTGTCCACGGACAACCTCCTGGCGGACTGCCTGCAGGGCTTCTTCGTGGTCACCTGCACCCTCTGCGCCTTTATAAGTCTGGTCTGGTTACGAGAACAGATCGTCCACGGCGGGGCCCCCCTGTGGTTGGATCAAAACCTCCTGCCGCCTCCACCTCAAAACGGCCAGGGCCCCCAAAACGAAGCACAGGGCCCTGGCAACGTCCCGGCCGACAACGGTGCCGTGGACCAACCTGCTGTTCCGCCAGTGGAAAATGTGGTGGTGGGTGAAAACCCTGAGCTGCCGGAAGATCAAGCGGAAGACGAAGAGGACGACAACGAAGACGACGCCGCGGTCGAAGACGCTGCCGACATAAACAACGGTGCACAAGACGACATGAACTGGAACGCCTTAGAATGGGACCGAGCTGCGGAAGAACTGACTTGGGAGCGGATGCTGGGCTTGGACGGGTCGCTGGTTTTTCTTGAACATGTTTTCTGGGTCGTGTCCTTGAATACCCTCTTCATCCTTGTGTTTGCTTTCTGTCCTTACCACATTGGACACTTTTCTGTCGTTGGGCTCGGGTTCGACTGGTACGTAAAAGCCTCCCACTTCGAAGGACTCCTGACCACCATAGTCGGCTACGTCCTGCTGGCAGTCACCTTAATCCTCTGCCATAGTTTGGCCGCCATTGTCAAGTTCCAGCGATCCAGAAGAATATTGGGCATCTGCTACATCGTGGTGAAGGTCTCCTTACTGGTCGTGGTGGAGATTGGCGTCTTCCCCCTCATCTGTGGCTGGTGGTTGGACATTTGCTCACTGGAGATGTTCGATGCCACCTTGAAAGACCGAGAACTTAGCTTTCAGTCCGCGCCTGGGACCACCATGTTTCTTCACTGGCTTGTGGGAATGGTTTACGTCTTCTATTTTGCTTCCTTCATCCTCCTCCTACGAGAGGTGCTGAGACCGGGAGTTCTGTGGTTTCTCCGAAATTTGAACGATCCAGATTTCAATCCTGTGCAGGAAATGATTCACCTGCCGATTTACAGACATCTCCGAAGGTTTATATTGTCCGTCATTGTCTTTGGCTCCATTGTCATCCTCATGCTCTGGCTCCCCATTCGTATCATGAAGTACGTGCTGCCCACCTTCTTACCGTACAACGTTATGCTCTACAGTGACGCCCCTGTGAGCGAACTGTCCTTGGAGCTACTACTTCTTCAGGTGGTCCTGCCGGCTTTATTGGAGCAAGGACATACCAGGCAATGGCTGAAAGGTCTCGTCAGAGCCTGGACTGTAACCGCTGGATATCTACTGGATTTACACTCTTATCTTCTCGGAGACCAAGAGGAGAGTGACAACCAAGCTAACCAACAGGCTGCCAACAACCCGCTGATCCGAAACAATGCCGCTCCAGTGGTCGGGGAAGGTTTGCATGCAGCTCATCAAGCCATATTGCAGCAGGGCGGCCCTGTGGGATTTCAGCCGTACCGTAGACCCGTCAGATTTGCTCTGCGGATATTTTTATTAATCATTTTTATGTGCATCACGTTACTGATTGCTAGCCTAGTTTGCCTTACGCTGCCAGTATTTGTAGGACGTTGGCTGATGTCTTTTTGGACTGGAACTGCAAAAATCCACGAGCTATACACCGCCGCCTGCGGCCTCTATGTATGCTGGCTGTCCATTAGAGCTTTAACCGTGCTGGCTGCGTGGATGCCGCAAGGACGGAACGTGATCCTTCTAAAAGTGAAAGAGTGGTCCCTCACCATTATAAAGACCCTGATTGTGGCGATACTGCTGGCTGGCGTTGTCCCTCTCCTGCTTGGTCTTCTCTTTGAGTTGATCATCGTTGCCCCTCTTCGGGTTCCTTTGGATCAGACCCCCCTCTTTTATCCATGGCAGGACTGGGCCCTCGGTGTTTTGCATGCAAAGATCATCGCCGCCATCACTCTGATGGGTCCTCACTGGTGGTTGAAAGCCGTCATAGAGCAAGTATACGCCAACGGGATCCGCAATATCGACCTCCACTTCATACTTGGCAAACTGGCCGCACCGGTCATCGCCGTCCTCTTGCTGTCGCTGTGTATACCGTACATTATATCTGCCGGCATTGTCAATGTCATCGGGGTCACCTTTGAAATGCAGACTCTAGTTCAGCGCCGCATATACCCGTTCTTACTGATGGTGGTGATATTAATGGGGGTACTGTCTTTCCAAATCCGCCAGTTTAAGCGGCTGTACGAGCACATTAAGAATGACAAGTATCTTGTGGGCCAGCGCCTTGTGAATTATGAACGCAAATCTGGAAAATCCAAAACCTCGCCTTTAACGTTTCCTTCCCATTTGGCGCGGGAGTGAAGGGGACAAAGACTCCCTAGAAACTGCTGATAACCTTTCTTAGAGGAATGTAGTAGCATCGGTGGTCCACAGCACCGCACTCTCATAATGTTAGGACAGGACTCAGAATGCCATTGTGATTATTGAGTTTGTGTGGATTGTAAGCTTGGAGCAGGAACATGGGGGTTATCTCATGAAGAATTTTGTCAATATCTTTATTGTAAATCTTAAAAACCTTATAAATTTATTAAAAATGACAAGGTGTAATTTAATATTATGACGTTATGAGAGCATGTATTTAAAGGGCATCTGTCAGCAGTTTTGTACCTATGACACTGGCTGACCTGTTACATGTGCTGAAGACATCTGTGTTGGTCCCATGTTCATATGTGTCCGCATTGCTGAGAAGAATGATGCTTTAATATATGCAAATGAACCTCTAGGAGCAACGGGGGCGTTACCATTACACCTAGAGGCTCTGCTCTCTCTGCAACAACCACACCCTTTGCACTTTGACAGGGCCAGGTATGATTACATTTTCACTGCCTGGCCGTGTCAATCAAAGAGCAGAGCCTCTAGGTGTAATGACAACGCCCCCATTGCTCCTAGAGGGTAATTTGCATATATTAAAACATAATTTTTCTCAGCAATGTGGGCACATATGAACAGGGGACCAACACAGATGTATTCAGCTGCCAAGAGCACATGTAACAGGTCAGCCAGTGTCATAGGTACAAAACTGCTGACAGATGCGTCTCACCATGAAAATGCAAGATAATCCGCAGGCAGCATAGTATAGAGCAGGAGCAGCTGAGCACTTTCTGGGCTTTGTAGTCCAGGAGGCGGTCCTATCAGTGATTGGCAGCTATCTCTGTATACACAGTCACAGAGGGAAGGCTGTCAATCACTGATAGGACCGCCTCCTGGACTACAAAGCCCAGAATGAGCAGGAATATAAATGAAAGAAATACAAGTTTTACTGAATAATTTACTACAAAACTATCTATAATGCCGCCTTTGGCTCAGACACCATGTTCAACCTGACAGGTTCCCTTTAGGCCTCATGCCCACGAACATTGTTCTGGTCCGCATCCGAGACGCAGTTTTGGCGGCTCGGGTGCTGACCCATTCACTTCAATGGGGCTGCAAAAGATGCAGACAGCACTCCGTGTGCTGTCCACATCCGTTGCTCCGTTCCGTGACCCCGCAAAAAACAAACAAACGTCCTATTCTTGTCCGTTTTGCAGACTTAAATAGGCATTTCTACAATGGGCCGACTATTCTGTTACGCAAATTGCGGAAGGCACACGGGCGGCTTCTGTGTTTTGCGTATCTGTAATTTGTGGACCGCAAAAAACGGAATGGTCGTGTGCATGAGGTCTTGACATGCTGCTATAGTTTAAAGGGGTTGTGTCAGCATAAGATCTTCTCACTTATCCACAGGATAGGCGATACGTATCTGATTGGTGGGGGGCAGACTGCTGGGATCCTCACCGATCATGAGGACGGTTCCCGGAGTGATTATAAGGATAGTCGCACGCTGCCGCTTCATTTAACTCTGAGGGACTTCCAGAAAGAAGCCAAGAACTATGCTCCACTATCTCCAGCAATCTCATAGGAATCAATGGAGCCGTAGTGCACATGCGCGGGCCTCGCTTCATTCACGCTGGGATTCCAATTCCATGATCAGTGGTCACATACCGAGGGCTCTTTCACACTTCCGTTTCCACGATGATATCCGTGAAGATGTCTTTGTGTCCCTTTTTTTTTTTTGCCCTCTGTGTGTCATCCGTAGGCTGAAAATTTCCAGAGTATATTCTAGCAATGATCCGTGAAAACCAAGGACCAAACACGGATGGCGTCGATGTTGCGTCCGTGGTTTTCACAGACTATGTGTGAGGGATCCATAATCGGCGACAAAATTGGACATGCTTCTATGGTGTCACCATGGACCCACGGTCTGTGGAAAATGACTGATGTGTGTAACACACGTATGCTGATACGTGTCTCAAAACAGCACGCGTCCGTGATTAACTGATGTGTTAAAGAGGCCTTACCCCGATGATGGGTGATAATTTCTTATGGTGGAACAGCCCTTTAAGTGCAGTACAGTAAAGACTTGGAAATCCATGTTTTAATGTAAACCGCTCCACACTAAGACGACTTGTCCTTTGCCCCTGTCTGAAGTTTGTCTCAAGCTGGCAGTGCACATTCAGCCAACAGCCGTCTCTCAGTTCCCCCCTCCCCCCTTCCCTTAGCTTGGCCTAGCATGCAAGTGTTCTGATTAGGGAGTGGGGGGTGTACTGCTGCCACATTGGGGGAAAGTCTGGAGCCCCCCCATACATCTTTCTATGAATGCAGGTTTGTTGCAGAGAGAAAATCGGTTCCATTCATCTGAATGTTGTCTGCAACGTGTGCATAGATTTCTGCAAGCCCCATTCAAATGAACGGGACAGTCGGAGAAATTTCTGCAACGTGTCGGCATTGTGTGATTTCATCCTTATGGGTATACGTAATCTGCATTTGTAAACTAAGGCCCCTTTCAGACAAGCCAGTGTCACGCTCCAGACTCGCAGCGCGAGTATGCGGCAGCTCCCGTCCTGACCTTCCAGCACTGCCGGGATCTCATAGCATTATATTGATTTATGATGCTATGTAACCCTTAGGCCCCTTTCAGACAAGCGAGTTTTCAGCGCGGGTGCAATGCGTGATGCGAATGCATTGTGCCCACGCTGAATCTGGACTCTCTTTTCTATGGGGCTGTGCACATGAGCGTTGTTTTTCACGCATCACTTGTGCGTTGCGTGAAAATCACAGCATGTTCTATATTCTGCGTTTTTTTACGTAGCCCTGGCCCCATAGAAATGAATGAGGCTGCGTGAAAATCGCATCTGCAAGCAAGTGCGGATGCAATGCATTTTTCATGGATGGTTGCTAACAGATGTTTTTTGTAAAAAAAAAATGTTTTATCACGCGCGTCAAAAACGCATCAATCTGCATTGCACCCGCGCGATAAAAACTGAACGCAATCGTAGACAAAACGGACTGAACTTGCTTGAAAAATCACGCATTTTTAACTGTACACATCCAGACCTAATCTGTATCGCTCGTGTGCAAGGGGCCTTACAGTTCTGGAATGTATTGGATAACACTGACATAATGCTGCCAGTGTTGTCCTATACATTCCATAATTCAATATAATGCTGTGCGACCCCGGCAGTGCTCCGGAGCTCAGGCCGGGTGCTAGCCTCACAGCGTGTCAAGGAGAACACATAGTAATAATTACATATTTAGAAAATAAATGTTCACCTATCCTATTAGGGAATTCTGAGGTAAAGGGGGTTATCCCGCGAAAAGTATTTGTGCTAAAAGTCCCAATGGTGGGATCCCGACCGCCAGGATCCTGAGAAAGTAGGGCTCTCCATTCAGTTGTATGGTATTAAGGGCCCATTCACACGACGGCATCAGTTTTTGCGGAAATGCAAAACACGGATACTGGCCGCGTGCCTTCCGCATTTTGCAGAACAGAAACAGAAACATCCTTCTCCATGATAGAAATGCCTATTGTTATCTGCAAATACAGACAAGAATAGGACACTATGTTTGCAGATGCCACGGAACGGACATACGGATAGCACACTGTGTGTCTGCATCTTTTGCGGCCTATTATAATAAAAAGGTCCGCATCTGATCCGCAATATTGCAGAACGGATGCAGACGGAGATATATACGGTTGTGTGAATGGGCCCTTAACAGTGCGGTCTACGTCAGTCCCATAGTGAAGTGAAGCAGTGGATCAATATATGCACTACCGCTCCATTCAGTGAGGGGACCCTCCATTCTAGAGGTCAGACCCCCAGCTATCCAATATTTATCACTTATACTATGTGTATATCCACTGGTCGGGACCCTCCTCTATCAGTCAGTGTGAATAGTGGCTGCAAAGAGTGTCTAATATCAAGTACAATCCGGTCAGCGCTCGATCCTGTTGCACGGGAGGCGCGAACTCCACAGGAAGATCCCAGCAATCGTGTCTTGCTAAAGGGTTCCATTTATTTTCAAAGTATAGTCATAGATTATAGAATTAAACGCATTACGTTGTATAATCTATGACTATACTTTGAAAATAAATGGAACCCTTTAGCAAGACACGATTGCTGGGATCTTCCTTTTGGAAAGAGTGTCTCTCATGCTGGAGGACCCAACATGTCCAGCCTGCCCATCTCTGAGGATTGTGTAATGCGTCGCCTCTCCTGACATGTCTGTTTTAGTAAATGCTGGTATCTCCCATGAAATAACAATTCTGGAGCATCTCTTACTAGGACTGTGCATGGTGCCGTTTCTCTGTTATTCCTCCTGGAAATGTATGTTTTGTAAATTGACAACTGGGCGTTACCGCTCCGCCTGTCCAGAAGTGCATTCCTGCACAGTCTGAAGCCTCATTCACACGTCAGTGTTCGGTCAGTGATTGTGAGCCAAAACCAGGTGCGGCTCCAATCACAGAACAGGAGCAGATCCTTCCCTTATACCTTATGTCTGTGGAGGCTCCAGTCCTGGTTTTGGCTCACAATCACTGATGGAAATCGGCATTGATTGAATGGGGTCAATGTATAGGGACACGCCCCAAATGGTAACAAGCAGTTGTCAATTTATTCATACATTTTTAGGAGGAATAATAGAGAAAGGGCACAGTGCGGAGTTATAAGAACAGATGCAGCAGAATTATTACATCATGGGGGTTACAAGTATTACTTGACAGACAGGAGACGTGACAGTAGCTGATGGCTGGGGGTTGAAGCCACGGGACTCCCTGTCATCGTCTTAGTTCCTATCCTTACCCACTTTACACACACATGGGCCAATGTGTCAGATGTTACATAAATGTGAATAACATTGCAAGAAACTCATTCAGATTTCGGCCTCACGCACACGACCCTGTGCCGGCCTTGTCCGTGCTGCGGACTGCAATGCACAGGCACCAACCGTATGGCCGCCGTCTGCGCACGCAGATGGGGTTCGTGATCCGTATCCGACGGTCCACACCACAAAAAAGTACTGCCTGCTCTACTTTTTTGCGGTGTGGAGGCACGGACAGAAAACTCACAGAAGCACTCCATAGTGCCTCCGTTCCGCACCGCACCTCCCGGATTGCACACCCTTTCAAGTGATACAGAGCGCACAAAGCCGGTGCCCGTATATTGTGGACCTGCTGTTTGCGGCTGCAATATGGGCAATGGCCGTGTGTGTGTGGCCTTAGGATTTGTAAGCTACACATTATATTAGTACCCGCTGCATAATGCTCTGTTATAAATGGAAGCCACAATGTAGTGCTGGATCATGTGACAGACACTGGCGCTGCCCAATGGACGCCAATGACTTGTAATGGGGCTCTACTGATGTGACACTGTCTTGACAGCACACGGCTGATGGAGAAACGGCAGAACTTGTCCAGTGTTCACAAAATAGCTTTCAAGGCCCCTAGCTTTTTTACACTGACCTATCCTTAGGATAGGTGATCATTATCTGATAGGTGGGGGTCCGACACCCAGGACCACCACCAATCAGCTGCTTGAGGAAGCCGCAGCACTCACCGAAGCTCCTGTAAAGCCTCCTTGCAGCGCCGTTCATTGTATAGTGGATGTGCTTGGTATTGCAGCTCAGCCTCATTCACACCAATAGGTCTGAGCTGCACCTAGGCCAGGTGATTGATGAACGTGATGTCACCTGCCTAGGGTAAGCTATGAGAAGGCTGCGATGGCACGCTGCAACATCGTCAAATAGCTGATTGGCTGGGGTCCTCGTCATATACCGATAACCTAACTTGATAAGGACTCCTTCCCGGGTTGAAACATCTCAGTATTCAGTGATTTAACTATAGCTTTTCTTTTTCTTTCACATTGGACAAATTGTGTGCTTTCTTCTTCTCCTGTTCGTTGGGTTCTTGACCCCGACATGCCGTGAACTGTTCTCACATTATAGCAAGATTTCCCCGTTGTAATTTTGCAGTGCTGCTGACTTCTATAGTCTGAGAACCTGACTGATAACAGAGCAATTCAAATTGAGCGCATATCGAGATATATAGTCTAAAAAATAAAAAATAAATGTTTAAAGGGGATTTCCAGGAGTAGAATATGGTGCATTCTACAGGGCTGTGAAGTGCCACCTGCGGTTCTTCAGCGTGTTCCCAACGACTGGATTAAACGTTCAACAAGTTGCATCCAGCAGAATGGTGGACACCGCGAATCACGTAAAGCACTTTAGGAAACTCCAAAACAGGTAAAGATAATAGAAAACTGACATTTCCAGCACCTTTCTGATTAACTGCTAGCCAAGACAGATATATCACATGACCCCCTTTACACTGTAAAAACCAGGGCTAAATTTAATATGGCAGATTTCAAAATGGCGGGTGAAAATGTTTACCCCACTAAATAATACAGCCTCCCTCCCAGATGTCGCGCTACATTTTTTCCGGAAGAGTAAAAATACTCCTGTGACCATATTTGAAGAGTATTTTTACCCGAGGAGGAGTATGAAAGTTGCAGTATTTCAAATACATAATACGTAGGCCTGCGTTGCCCACATCTGCGTTTGGAGCCTCTGTTGCAGATTATATGTTAACAAACGCCATACTGTGGCATCTGTCACCATAGAGTTCCACTGTGTGTAAAAATAAATAAATATATATATACTTTAGACCAGTGGTCCCCAACCTTTTTTGCGCCAAGGACCAGTTTCATGCAAGACAATTTTCCCAGGGACGGGGTGGGGTTCTTGGGTGGGGCTTATGGGGTGGGCGGGGCTTAGCGGGTGCTGGTCGGCACTGACTGATTCATGTGCATAATAAAACACAAGGTGCATCTCCCATTCACAGTAGTTATTAACCCCTTCAGCAGTCCCTACTTCACAGTAGTTATTAACCCCAGAGACCTCCACACTATGCTCCCCACAGAGACCTCCACACTATGCTCCCCACAGAGACCTCCACACTATGCTCCCCACAGAGACCTCCACACTATGCTCCCCACAGAGACCTCCACACTATGCTCCCCACAGAGACCTCCACACTATGCTCCCCACAGAGATATGCTCCCCACAGAGACCTCCACACTATGCTCCCCACAGAGACCTCCACACTATGCTCCCCACAGAGACTTGCCGCATGACTGGTTACTACAGGCGACACACGCGCTCTCTACGTCTTCATTTCCATGGATATAATGGCTCTCATAGCAGATGACCGGACCATGTGACTGACCGTATGACAGGTAATATAAGGGGCGGGCCGTCCTCATCACATGATGCGGGAGTGAGCGGCGTCTCGGTGACAGTTGCTAACGCTGGTCTGAAGTACTCAGCAGGTGGGAGGAACTCAGAGCGGCTCGTGCATACTGCGAGTCCTTTAGGCTGCTGCGCATTGAAAGGGTGGGGGGCGCTCGGATGTGATTGACAGCTGCAGAGACCAATAGTCATTCTGAATTTATATTCAGCCTCCAATCAGAGAGAGAGTTGTGCGGGGCGGAGCATCTGGCAACCCTAATTGCCGCGGCCCGGCAAACAATCTTCCAGGGGCCGGTCCCGGGCCGTGGCCCGGCGGTTGGGGACCGCTGCTTTAGACTATATGGTTTTTTTGCTTGTCTTTCGAAAAACGTGGTACACTACACATTATTATTATTTTTTTTCACAATGGAACTCCTTAGTGATGGATGCCACAGTATGGCATCTGTCTGAGGCTTCCATTAATGTATACGTTTTTTTGTGTAGATTGAACATATGACAAAAACCCACCCTTATGTACCCGATCCAGCACTTCCGTTATTTTCGTTGTTCTGCTCCGTTAGATGAGCAGAACAACAGAAATAAATAGCGGTGCTGTGAATGGGGCCTAAGAGGTGGGGATTTATGCAGGGGAACTGCAACCACCATCATTCTTTCAGAGCTGCCGCCATGAATGTGAGAGGGATCCTGGCTACATGTGATAATGCGGTGGCCATGGCGTGTGCAGGACGGGCACTGGGTGTGTTTCTTTCTTCGATGACTGGTGTATGTGAGTAAAGCACGGGGCATGATCTACCGCTAGGACAGTGCTGGCCTGCAGCTTTAGGCCTCTTTCACACGACCGTATGGCTTTTTCTGTGTTTTGCGGTCCGTTTTTCACAGATCCGTTTTCCGTTTCTGTTCTGTTTTTACGTTCCGTTTTTCCATATGGCATATACAGTAATTACATAGAAAAAATTGGGCTGGGCATTAAATTTTCAATAGATGGTTCCGCAAAAAACGGAACGGATACGGAAGCCATACAGATGCATTTGCGTATGTGTTCAGTTTTTTTTTACGGACCCATTGACTTGAATGGAGCCACGGAACGTGATTTGCGTATCTTTCAACGGAACGGAAATACGGAAACGGAATGCATACGCTGTACATTCCATTTTTTTTTTTTTTTTTTGCGGAACCATTGAAATGAATGGTTCCGAATACGGAGCGCAAAAAACAGCCCGTAAACGAAAAAAAAAAGGTCGTGTGAAAGAGGCCTTAATAGTAAGGACTACAGGGACTGTCCCATAAAGAAGACCCTTGTCCGTGTGCTCAGGACCCTTCTGTATGACTGGAGATTTGGTGTAACCAGTTGGGGCAGCATGAATTTACCATTGACTCGGTGGGATGATGGATAGAATAAAGCGTGGACCCTCTTACCGAGCAGAGAAGCCCCGGACTTAGCCCGACATTGTGAAGTACAACCAACTGAGTTTAAATATAAAAATGGATTCTACTCACAAAATCCATAAAATAACAATCATATAGATTGTGCACGTCCTATCGTCAGCCACTGACGAAACGGAGGCGAAACCTGGGTCGGGCGTTTGACGAGAGGACGTGCGCAATTTATATGATTGTTATTTTATGGATCTTGTGAGTAGAATACATTTTATATTTAAACTCAGTTGGTACTTCACTATGTCGGGCCATCTCTTTTGTTCTTTAGATCATCGACCTTTGGGAGAACCCAAGCAATACACCGAGGAATTACATCGCAAAGACGCTCTCTCTTTACTTTGAATGTGAACCTAGTCTTAGTTTCAGCAGCGCAATTTTTCTCTTTCTCGTATAAGAATTTGAAATTTGCAGCTAGAGATAAGCGAAAAAATTTGTTATAATGCTGTACGGAGATCCTTCTCCATATAGCATTAGAATGTACTGCCTCCGATGAGGTGAAGTCCGTTATTCATGAAGTCGCGCAAGACTTTGTTGAATAACTTTGGTAACTTTGCTCATCTCTATCTGCAGCATGTCAGTTTAGACAGCAGACTTCTCCTGCAGATTTTGACCCTTTGCAGTGGGAGATAGTGAAATCTTCTGGCTTTTCCGCAGCCAAACCCGTGGGTTTCACTGCGGAAACGCAGCAAAATCGGCAGCGGATTTCTACGCTGCGTTTTCAGTCACTTGTGATTGTAGATTTGTATGTAGAAATCTGCACCAAAAATGCACATAAATCCACGCTATTTATCATGGTTTTGGTGCAGTTTTCTGTTTAACAACCCCAGTGAAGTCAATGGGGAAAACTCCTTTACAGAAGGTGCGGAACAGTTGACATGTTGCGGATTTTAAAATCTGCACAGCGGGTCAATTTCCGATTTGTCTAATCTCATTCACTTTGCCGGTACTGTTTTACACTGGGGTTTTTCCACCCGAAATCCACACAGAAATTTGCAGATTCTGGTGCAGAGTGTTCACCCGCACTCTGAGTTAGGTCCGATGTAGCAAAGAAAAAGAAATAATAAAAAGTCACCAAAAATAAATAAATCAGCATCTGTTACATGTGGATTTTGTCGCAGATGGCGCGGTGTGTGACACTCCATTCCAATCTCTGATGATGAACGTTAAAACAAAAAACTGTATTTATTAATACACTAATAATAAAACTGGGGCACAGTACCCACGGGTTATGTCAAAAACAGGCTGCGGGTGCAGACGGGTGAGCAGTGTGTCAGCAAATATCACCCTCGGTCCAGTCGCTCCCCACCAAAAAGTTTAGGGTAACCCTCACAGCCAACTGAATCCACACTTAGGGTCCATTCACACGTCCGTATGCGTTTTGCGGACCGCACATCGCTGGCACTCTCATAGAAAATACCTTTTATTGTTCGCAGTTGCGGCCAAGACTAGGACATGTTCTATTTTTTTGTGGAACGGAAGTGCGGTCAGCACATTCCGGCCCCATTGAAAATGAATGGGTCCGCACGTGTTCCGCAAAATTGCGGAACAGAGGCGGACCCATTTTGCGGACGTGTGAATGGACCCTTATGGGAACCACGGTTGCTGCTGGAGGCTCAGCAATCCAAGCCAGGCAGTGTGGCTGCACAGTCCAGCAGATGCAGATGGGGCACTATTACAGCGGTCAGCCAGCGCTCCGACTTGTATATGCAGCAGCGCCGGCTACACAGAGGTATCTGTACTGTTGGGTGTCAGTGCATGTGAATCGGTCCCTTCCTAAGGCTACTTTCACACTAGCGTTTTTTTGCGGACCCGCCTGTTTTTGACATAACCCGTGGGTACTGTGCCCCAGTTTTATTATTAGTGTATTAATAAATACAATTTTTTGTTTTTCTTTTAACGTTCATCATCGGGCTGAGATTCAAGTTTTGAACGTCTATCATATACCAAGTTAGATTGTTAGAACGTTAAACCCCGTTCATTACAAGGGGTGAAATCTGCAGTGAAAATCCATAGGCCCCTCGGCACAGGAATGGGCACGCTCTGATTTCCGGGTGGGTTTTTTATCTGCAGCCCCTTGCGCCGCACTGTAGATTTTTAGTGCAGAATCTCCAGCCGCTCATCCACAGTGAAGCTAAGGAGCTGTCCGTGGTCCTGAACTCCCGATACCAGAGTTGCAGAATCGCCATGAGCCGCGGCCTCTTTGTTCTAGGAGTGAAAGGGGTTATTCCCATGATTGATGTAAAAAATGAAAATCAGACATCGTATAGTGACAATCTGTTTTTAACAAAGCTAGGAGCAGCCCCGTACCTCACATGGGTCCAGAGATCGTCCCGTTCATCGCTGCAATGGCTCTGCTAGATTGTCTTTAGCCCGGCAGCCCCGGAGGCGTGTCCTTTCTGCTGCAGCTCTCTCCCTATCACAACACAGGGGGGTGTCCTTTCTGCTGCAGCTAGCTCCCTATCACGACCCATGGGGTGTGTCCTTTCTGCTGCAGCTCCCATTCTACCACAACCCAGGGGGCGTGTCCTTTCTGCTGTAGCTCTCTCCCTATCGCGACTCAGGGGGCGTGTCCTTTCTGCTGCAGCTCTCTCCCTGTAACGGTCACAGCTTTTAACAGAAGATATGGGTGGTGACAGTTGAAGATTTGAACTTGGCACGTTCACCCAGCTCAGTGTAGACTCCCTGATGTCCCTGTCCCTGCGCTTGGCAGACGCTCCCTCACTCAGCAGACTGGGACAATGCAGAGCCGAAGCAGCGCAGAGCAGGGAAGGGAGATCTGCCGTCTGCTCAGTGTATAAATGACAGCAACATGTGGTAAGAGGACCCCTTTGTGCTGCAGGAGATTAACCCTTTAGGGGGAGGGCTCTGGTTACTGACACTTTTGGGGGGCTATTGTTACTGGCTAGTGAGGGCAGGCAGGATTAGCCTCAGGGTGAGGGCAGTGGCGGCCATCTTAACTGAATAGTGAAATTGCAGTTTTATGCAGACTGGTTGCTAAGGGCTGAATCTTATTAAATATGGGGTAAGTCAGTCTAATAGTAACTGATTCTGGAATATCATGTTATTAGTAACTACATATATGAAAATTGAAATTAGGGTCTAAGTGTGACAGTTATCCTTTAACCACCTCAGCCCCCCTAGCTTAAACCCCCTTAATGACCAGGCCACTTTTTACACTTCTGCATTACACTACTTTCACCGTTTATCGCTCGGTCATACAACTTACCACCCAAATGAATTTTACCTCCTTTTCTTCTCACTAATAGAGCTTTCATTTGGTGGTATTTCATTGCTGCTGACATTTTTACTTTTTTTGATATTAATCGAAATTGACCGAAATTTTTGCAAAAAAATTTCATTTTTCACTTTCGGTTGTAAAATTTTTCAATAAAACTACATTTCTATATAAATTTTTCTCTAAATTTATTGTTCTACATGTCTTTGATAAAAAAAATTCAATAAGTGTATATTTATTGTTTTGGGTAAAAGTTATAGCGTTTACAAACTATGGTGCAAAAATGTGAATTTCTGCATTTTGAAGCAGCTCTGACTTTCTGAGCACCTGTCATGTTTCCTGAGGTTCTACAATGCCCAGACAGTAGAAACACCCCACAAATGACCCCATTTCGGAAAGTAGACACCCTAAGGTATTTGCTGATGGGCATAGTGAGTTCATGGAAGTTTTTATTTTTTGTCACAAGTTAGCGGAAAATGATTATAATTATTATTATTTTTTTTACAAAGTCTCATATTCCACTAACTTGTGACAAAAAAGTTTGTGGGGGCTATTCCACGCGGGGGCACTAAAGGGGCAAAACTACCGGATGGGGCAGCAAGGAGGCAAAACTACTGTATGGGGGTAGGGATGCAAGACTACGGTAGGGGCACTAAGAAAGTGAAACTAGCCTGTGGGGTGGGGGGGGGGCACTAAGGGAGCTAAACTGCCATGTGGGGGCACAAAAGTACTATGTGGGGACACTAAGAAAGCAATATTAGACTGTGAGGGGCACTCCGGAGACAAAACTACTGTGTAGGGGGCACTAAGTAGGCAAAACCATTGTGCGGAGGGGGCACTAAGGAGTTAAAAAGATCTTGTAAGGGGATGTATGGTGAGCAGTATGACTGTAGGTGACTTTATAAGAGCTTCTAGCAGCTGTCACACCTCTTATACACTCCCCTACAAACTACATAAAAATACAGCGGCCGCACCCCTCACCAGAAATCACTGACCACAGCAGAGGTGCCTACACTCTCCTGCTCTGCACTCTCTCTCCTGCTCTGTACTCTCTCTCCTGCTCTGCACTCTCTCTCCTGCTCTGCACTCTCTCTCCTGCTCTGCACTCTCCCTGTCCTGGACTCTCTCTCCTGCTCTGCACTCTCTCTCCTGCTCTGTACTCTCTCTCCTGCTCTGTACTCTCTCTCCTGCTCTGCACTCTCTCTCCTGCTCTGCACTCTCTCTCCTGCTCTGCACTCTCTCTCCTGCTCTGCACTCTCTCTCCTGCTCTGCACTCTCTCTCCTGCTCTGCACTCTCTCTCCTGCTCTGCACTCTCTCTCCTGCTCTTTACTCTCTGTACTCTCTCTCCTGCTCTGTACTCTCTCTCCTGCTCTGCACTCTCTCTCCTGCTCTGCACTCTCTCTCTCTCCTGCTCTGCACTCTCCCTGTCCTGGACTCTCTCTCTCTCCTGCTCTGCACTCTCCCTGTCCTGCACTCTCTCTCTCCTGCACTCTCTCTCTCCTGTTCTGCACTCTCCCCTGCCCCGCACTAGTCTGTGCTGCTCTTGCTCTGCGCTCTGCACTCTCCCCTGCCCCGCACTAGTCTGTGCTGCTCTTGCTCTGCGTTCTGCACTCTCCCCTGCCCCGCACTAGTCTGTGCTGCTTTTGCTCTGCTTCTCTTTACAGCTCTTGTCCTGTCTCGCACAGACTGTAAGGGGCGGGAAGGAGCAGTCACATGACCTCATGACGTCATGCCCTCAAAGAAGCCAGTACATTCTAGGCTTTATCGCCGCTTCCTGCTTTGTGGCTGTCATTGATTCTGGTCCAGGGCCTGTCCCGTATTACACCGCACCTCTAGCCATGTGATACCCGGAGCCGGTCTGCCCGGTGATGTCTGACCCGCTGGCTGCAGTGCTGGGTGGGTGCCCTCAGCCTCCTGTGCTGGCTTCTAGCTCCTGGCACTGCCAGGCTGAGCTGGCCTCCGTGCTGAAGTTGTCTGGAGCTGACCTTCCTGCCCAGGACGAGGAGGAGCCCTCCAGGTGAGACTCCACTATATTCTCAATTAAAGGGGGGCTCTAACGCCTAGAATGTGCCCTTGTCCCACGGTGAACAGCTGCATTGGTGACATATTATGTATTGAACTGATGACGGCTCCTCTGACACAAACTCACCGCACTACAGTCATTTATGATGCAGCGAGTTCTGTTCTGATCGGGGGTCTTTGAATACATGATGATGTCAGTACAATAGACCCGCGATAGGAACTCGCTGCATTATAAATCACCAAGTATGCAGTGAGTTTGTCTCCGAGGAGCCGCCATCAGTCCGGGAGACACGCGGTCTCTGTTTCCTAGACTGCGCACGGTCATGTGCATGAGCCCTTAAAGGGGTTGTGCAAGACTGGATGTTTACATTGAGGGGCCCCAGCAGAGCATCGCCTGCAGAGACTGCATTTTGGGTGCTGCAGTTACCGTGGCAACTGTATGGTGCCCAGCAAGTATCGCTCATGGGTTCTGTTGATTAGAATAGAGCCACACGTAGCGGCAGTAAAGTCGCAGCAACCTGTTTGTTGTGCTCATTACCGTCTGTGCTGCAGCCTAAAGGGAACCTGTCACCGGGATTTTGTGTATAGAGCTGAGGACATGGGTTGCTAGATGGCCGCTAGCACATCCGCTATACCCAGTCCTCATAGCTCTGTGTGCTTTTATTGTGTAAAAAAAACTGATTTGATGCATATGCAAATTAACCTGAAATGAGTCCTGTACGTGAGATGAGTCAGGGACAGGACTCATCTCAAGGAAATTTGCATATGTATCAAATAGGTTTTTTTTACACAATAAAAGCACACAGAGCTATGGGGACTGGGTATTGCGGATGTGCTAGCGGCCATCTAGCAAACCATGTCCTCAGCTCTATACACAAAATCCTGGTGACAGGTTCCCTTTAAAAGGATTCTGTCATCAGATTTACCCCTCTAACCTAAACATATGCTCATGTCCAGACTAATAAGAAGAATCCTAAGCTGGCCTTATTAAACTTCGCTCTATTTGCCCAAAAAACAGGTTTTTATAACCTGTCAATCACTTACTTAAGGTTCCCAAGGGAAGGTCCGTTAATACAGGGTGCCCGGCCGCACCCCTCGCTGTCCGGTGCCCAGCGCCGCCTTCTACAGCTCAGCGCCGCCTCCGACCATCCCTCTGCCAGATCCCGCGCCTGCAGGTCATATCAGGGTTGAGCGAAGCGCGCATCAGGCCGGCGCATGCGCACGTCGCTCAACGAAGCCGCTGCCAGGAGTCCGCACGAGCGCATCAGGCAGAGCCTAGTGCGCAGGCGCGGGATCTGGCAGAGGGACGGGGAGGATTGCGGAGCCGGCGCTGAGCTGTAGAAGGTGGCGCTGAAGACAGGGAAGGCTGCGCTGGGCACTGGACCCTTTCTCTGACATCTGCCTTGCTGGGAGGGTTCAGAGACCCTCATACATAGGCTCCATCCACACGTCCGCAATTCTGTTCCGCATTTTGCGGAATGGAATTGCGGACCCATTCCGTGGATCCACAAAACAAATACGGATGTGTGAATGGACCCATATTAAGACTGAGTGTATATATTAGATAAAGGCGTCTTCTTTTCTTATAGTTTCCCTTTTTTTCTTTCAGGGAGCACTGTGTACTTCTGGAGCAGCCGTCCCCCCCTGAAGTAGACCCGGCATGCACCCTGTCTTTACAGTGCGCAGCTCAAGGGAAGGATCACATACTGAGTGTCACAATCTGCAGTGAAGCAAGGACCATCGAGGTTTATGGAGGGTCCCAAGATGGACAAGAAGAGGAGTACTTGGGAACTGGCCGAGGAGAGAGATTCTGTACCTTGGCCTGCGATGGAGAAGACAGTCCTGTCATTTTGTACAAAACTCACCTGAAGTTCCAGTTCCCGGTGCCATCGTGTACTGTCAAGGTACATGGCTCCAGGATATAAAGCGTGTAAAACTGCCCCGTTGTAATTTAAATGTATAACATTAACCCTTTTTGTATTAAAGGGGTTATATTTACCATGCTCCCCAGCACCCGCATCGCTCCTGATGCCCGCACAGCTGCCGCTGCATCTCCCCATCGTGGCTGGGGGGGACAGCCAATAGCAGGCCGCGATGGGGACGATTCGTGGCCTGCTATTGGCTGCCAAATCCCCCCCCGGCGCTGGATGTTTTGATCCGCTGAACAGGGAGATGCAGCAGCAGGCGTCAGAAGCGACGTGGGTGTCAGGGAGCGGGGTAAGTATAACCAGTATGAGGGGCCCGGGCATTTTAGGGGTAATTATCGGGGTTGGATAACCCCTTTAACTTTCTAATAGCAGTCTCAATGAGAAAAGGAAACTGGTACATAAAGACCTTTAGTAAATATATTTTCATTTTTGTTTGTTTGTTTACATGTATTTTGGACTAAAAAACATTTTTGTAATAGATTTTTATTACAACTTTTGCTTTGTTTGGCTTCTGCAGCTTTTATGTTTCACAGTAGTAACACATCGGTAGGATTGGTCTTTGTCTCCAGCCCCTCTCTCTCTCTTCTCCTTCTAAGCTGATTCATGAACAGATGAAAAGTGAATTTTGATTTGGTCATAAATCGGTTTAGATGAACATTCAGGAGGGTGAGAGAGGGGCTGGAGACTTTTTGTTTAGCCTAAAATACATGCAAATGATAAAAAAATGACTCCAAAAGTGTCCATATGCTACTGAGCAGCTTTCTGCAGCTGCTATGCACTGTGAAACAGAGAACCTGCAGAAGCCTAATGAAGCATAATTTGGATGATTAGCTGTTTGGCGATGGACACAGTGAAATGTGCCTTTCCCTTCTATTAGCTTTTGCTTTTCTTTCTTCAGCTGCTGTCACTTGGTGGACGGTGCCGTGTCCTGCTGAGTGAGATTTCAGTGCAAATGACCTCCGTCCCTGAAAGATGGCGTCAAGTGCCCTGCGTTCCAGGGCCGTCCATTAATCTAGACCGTGTGCAGAGTATTATGGACAGCATGGGTGGGAAAATGTCACCTGGAGCAGAGCAACTCATGAGCATGGTGCGTGCTCAGCAGAAGGTGAGTCCGTTCACTGAGCTCAGACCTGCAATATTTCCATCTGCACGATTGTTGATACACTCCAGAGATATTCAACTAATAAGCTTAGTTTAGCTGTTTTTATGCAATTCTCTTTACTGCGTCCACCTCAGTAAATGTGGAGAGTGGACGGTAACATGCATGTCCTTTTTCTGCTCCTTCTCAGCTCCTCTGGGTCTCATAAGCAATGCTGAGGGATCCCTGGTGGAGTGAGCAGCCACTGAGATGATGAGCAAGAGCAATGGCTGCCACCTTCTCTGAAAAACACTGAGAAGGAACTGCATTGTCGCTGTAGTGTATATTCAACTGGTGTGTATTTTAGCAGCTTAGGGGAGGGAAACGATTTATTGGGTACATGTTGCTTCTGGGCAGAAGGACCTGAAGTACAGGACCATGCAGGAAGTTATGAGAAAGAAAGATGGCGTCACGTGGACAGTGATGCGTCTAGAAACTAGCAGACTCTTGAGGTGTGAGAAAAATATTCTAGTATTTAACTACCTTAGTATGTGTACTTGCTGCAAACCCATTCACGGGGCATGCCCTTTAATCATCTTATAATGACAGATGCTTCCATTTTCTAATATAGTCTGTCTCAATTGTTTACTTGCTGTAATAAAGCGGGTTCAACGAGGGTTTTCTATTATACATGTTTATGGGGTTTTCTTTGGCCTACACACTGTACTCAAGCCATTGCAGTTGGCATATAACCCGAGCAGGCTCTGGTCTCGCACTCCATGGCTCCACAGATGTAATAGTACCCAAAACATTAAATGGGTTGGCCCATCTGATACATTTTGGTGTCTGATAGGTGCAGGACCCACTTTAGGGACCTGCATCTATCTCTAGAACAGACCCCTACAAAGTGTAGGTTTGGCCATGTCTTTACATAATGGGCACCGCATCACTCGCCGGTGGGTTAAAAGGAAGAACAGGCCGTGTGGCCGAGAGAGCGGATGGCGCACTTGCGTAGTTTGGAGGCAAAAGCTTCACTGCCCAAGTAACCAGCACCCCTGTGCTCTGTCCATTTTGAATTTCCATTTCGTTATTGCATTGTCACTGACTGCTCCTTTTTCTACATGTGAATGTAGCCGGCTACTTGGATGAGGTATAATATTGATCTTTTGGTAGACCTTTTTATCCATACAGGCTGTTATGGGTCCATACAAATGTAGACGATCTTTCCCCCACAGCTCATTTTTAGGAACCAAATTCTCATTAAGCCTCATTCACACGTCAGTGATTGTGAGCCAAAGCCAGGATTGGAGCCTCCGCAGACGTAAAGTGTAAGGGAAAGATCTGCGCCTGTTCTCTGTTTAGAGCCTCACCTGGTTTTGGCTCAAAATCACTGATGGAAATCCCTGACCAAACACTGACGTGTGAATTTAACCTCCATGACGGTATTCCCGAGCGTGACTCTGGGTTAATTTTCGCTGCCAGGAGCAGTAACCCCCGAGTCACGCTCAGGGTAACATTGCAGAGTCCTTTCACCTTCTGCCGGCGATGTCCTCCGCTGAGAGCGCTTTTGTTCTGCCAGATCTCTATAGGTAATGGCTAAATACTATATTCAGGAAGGACCTGCTGACGTCATAACATCACGTGGCACTCCTAGATCACGTGGATTGGAAACAGGAGAGCCGCGCTCTATTTCACATATATCCTGGAGCTCGCTAGGGGAGTGAACTAAAAAAAACTCCTGCAGCCTTGTAGAAGTACGCGGAACCTACTGATTTAGTAACTTATTTTGTACTGAAACTGTTGGTGATGTGCTGTGAGGAATTGTACACCGGGGGGGCAGCTGCATGGATGCTGAGGGAGGGGGTATCTTGTTGTATGGGGGGGGGCAGCTGCATGGATGCTGAGGGAGGGGGGTATCTTGTTGTATGGGGGGGCAGCTGCATGGATTCTGAGGGAGGGGGTTTCTTGTTGTATGGGGGGGGGGGAAGCTGCATGGATTCTGAGGGAGGGTGTATCTTGTTGTATGGGGGGGGGGCAGCTGCATGGATTCTGAGGAAGGGGGTATCTTGTATGGGGGGGCAGCTGCATGGATGCTGAGGGAGGGGGTATCTTGTTGTATGGGGGGGCAGCTGCATGAATGCTGCGGGAGGGGTTATCTTGTTCTATACCGGAAGTGATGCGGCCGCACAGGAATCATCTGCAGGAGGGTGTGCGCGGCGCTGCGCAAGCGCACATCCACTGGCTTAGGAAAGAATCGTTGCAGTGCCGATATAGAAGTACTTCCTGCACCGCGCGTGCACACGAGGGGTATAGAGATTTTGCAGCGCACAATGTTGCATCAGATCTCCTTACCCCTGAGTACGCACGCGCGCACAAATCATCAGTTGCAGTTTATCCTGATTTGATCTGATGATTTGTACGCACTCAGGGGTAGGGAGATCTGATGTGCGGCTGCGTCACTTCCGGTATAGACTTTTCGCAAGGTATAGAGATCTGGTAGAACACTGGCCGGCATTTGACTTCCTGGTTCTGGTCCCTGCGAGCAGCAGCTGCGAATGGGAGCGGAACTGGGCGGGAAATTCTTATAAATATAAACATAAAAAGTGACACACACATAAAAGAGAGGTTATACATTGTAATCGGAGAGGATTGCACTGTATAACCTCAGATCTGACATTTGATGACTGTACAGTGCCCCTTGCCTGCCATTTTACTGTCATTTGTGCCCATAAAATATTTATCCAAAAAATTGTACCACTTTTGGTACAAAATTCCTGACATAATCATACCGCTAGGGAGGTTAAGCCTGGAAGAACTTTGTGTATACTTTACAGGGGCAACATCACAAGACGTCAATAATCTCCCTTAATTTGGCAATTATGGCAGAATCTTTAGTTTTCTGTGGATATGTCAGGCCATCTGTAGTTAGGATCACTAATAATCTTCATACAATGCTTCCTTGCAGCATCAGGCACCTTTTGGAGCTCACTTCATGCAGCTCTTTGGAAGCTTTCAGCACGGCAGGCATCCGACTACAGAGGCGGCCAAACAACATACGGTTCCTGAGACAAAAACAGAAAATCGCGGTCCGACATCCGCCCTTCATCCCTCAGTTCAACTTGCAAGTCCTGGAAATGATGTGAAGTCCATTATGCCTTCACTGCTGCAAAGTTTGCTTGGCCCGGCTGCAAGTTCTTCTGGTCCTGACTCTTTGGTGCCTCTCCTGCGCAATCTTTGTGGAGAAAACCAACAAGAACCCTACTTAGCCTCAAAGTAAGTTTCATGTTCTCCTGTATACACGCTGTAGACATATATGGTTTATATGCTGTAGTCCTGCTAATAACCAATCAGGTCTGGGCATTCATTAGCGGTGGGAGGCCACTGGTTTAGAATATTTTTCACAGTCATCGTGTCATATTCTGTTGTAAACCACTGGTTTTCATGATATGAGACTGCAACCTACTACTAGGTTGGGTTGGCTCATTGAGGCACTTTCCCCCTTAAAGGGGTTGTCCAGCTTCTACCACCACTGTATGTTTGAATTGGACAGTGCTGTATTTAGCATCACTGAACTTTCCAATAACTTTTGATATGTCATAATGACATATCATTTGATTGGTTGGATTCTTAGTGCTGAGACCCCCACTGATCGCTAAAATGTGAAGAAATAGAAATAGAAAGTCCATGGGCCCGTCTCGATTGCATCTCTTGCAGCAAGGAGAATGTGCTATGAGTTATTCTGTCTCCATGTTCTACCGATCAATGGGGTTCTCGGCACTCAGACCTTCATTGATCAAAACCTTTGATATGTTGCACTTTAACATAAAAAAGGCAAACGCCAGCTCCCTTCAGCTTCAGCACTAAGGGTCCGATCCTGCTCCTTCCAGTCGTAGGCATAGGCGTAAACTTCAAGATTGGCCTTGGTGGCGACATGTTCCCAAGAGGCAACATGACCCAGCAGAGACCAGACTAGCCTTAGTGGTGACATTTCCCCAAGAGGCAACATGACCCAGCAGAGACCAGACTAGCCTTAGTGGTGACATCTCCAAAGAGTCAACATGACCCAGCAGAGGCCAGACTAGCCTTAGTGTTGACATCTCCAGAGGCAACATGACCCAGCAGAGACCAGACTAGCCTTAGTGGTGACATTTCCCCAAGAGGCAACATGACCCAGCAGAGACCAGACTAGCCTTAGTGTTTGACATCTTCAGAGGCAACATGACCCAGCAGAGACCAGACTAGCCTTAGTGGTGACATTTCCCCAAGAGGCAACATGACCCAGCAGAGACCAGACTAGCCTTAGTGGTGACATTTCCCCAAGAGGCAACATGACCCAGCAGAGACCAGACTAGCCTTAGTGGTGACCTCTCCAAAGAGTCAGCATGACCCAGCAGAGACCAGACTAGCCCTAGTGGTGACCTCTCCCCAAGAGGCAACATGACCCAGCAAAGACCAGACTAGCCTCGGTGGTGACATGTCTCCAAGAGGCACATGTTCCAGCAGTGACCAGACTGGCCCTGGTGGTGACATGTCTCCAAGAGGCACATGTTCCAGCAGTGACGTGCTGCTTGGGGATACATCAGTGCTGAGGCCAGTGATTAGCTGCAGTCTCACATGTGACCCTGTCTTGACGCTTACATGTGGGTGACCGGAAAAGGCAGGACCAGACCCTTATTGCTGGAATCGAGTTGTGGGAAGCAGGTCAGTGCCTTTTCATGTTAGGTACAGTGCTGTCCAGGGCTTAGATAAAATTGTTGTAGAAGCTGGATATCCCCTTTTTAAAAGGGATTTTACCACAAAGGACAGGTGGTAAATATCTGATCGCTGAGCGTGCCACTGCTGTGACCCCATCAATCACTTGAATAAGGTTCTGCAGTGAGTAGGAGTTGGAATAGAGTTGTAGTCATGTCAGTGTTTGGGACTGATGTAGACTGTCCAGTACAGTATTATTTCCGTCTGGCCCTTAGACATTGAATAGACTACCGCCCCATTCAAACTCCTCCTCATTGCAGTCATGCTGTGAGGAGGACTGGGGGCTTCGGACCCCAGTTTTAGTGATCGGTGGTATTCTGTGGATAGCTGTTTAAATGTCTGTTGTGGCAAAACCCTTTTAAATGATTTTTATGTAAGTACATTTTTACATGTTATGAAAAGTCCTGCAGCTTCCTTATAAAGCCTCATTCACACGTCAGTGTTCCACGTACGTGTGCTGTACGTGTTTGCCACAGACAGCACATGTACCCGTTCATTTTAATGTGTGTATTCACACCAGTTTTTTAACACAGTCCACGGGTCCGTGTTTTTAGCATGGAAGCATGCTCTATTTTGTCCTTGTTCACAGATCCCTCACGTCCATTATAGTCTATAGGTCCATGAAAGCCATGGATGCAACACGGATGCTATCCATGTTTTATCCGTGTTTCACGGATCATTAGGTTTGCTTTGAAAATTATTTTTCAGCTGTGCAGTGTCGGTGAAACACAGATGACACACAGACGGCAAAAAAATGGACACACAGGTCCAACACGGATCCATCACTGACATCTTCGTGGAAGTATCGCTGACCACCTTTTCACGGATTTAAATACATACATGTGAATGAGGCTTTAACCTTCTGTTTTTCGATTCGTCACCATTTTCAAGATTTGTGCTTGAAGTCAGTAAATGGAGTCTGGTACATTGTGCTAGTAGAAGTAGGAGCTATCAGCCTGCATTTTGGGATTGGAGATAGGTGTTTACCGCCTCTGTGTTTAGCTCTATAAGACCTTATGAAAAATACATCAAATTGGGCCTTTACTGAGGAAGGTGATGGTCAGAATGGAGCCGTTGCAGCTACCGAATTGCCTGCCACGAATCTCCATCAAATATAAGAAAACGAAAGGTAAAATGTAATCTATAAGAAAACCATACCTGCTTTTTATTGCAGAGCGGAAAAGACTGATTCCTCATTGGAGAAGCTTCTGTCTGGCCACATGGAGCGAATGGAGAGGACACTTCTGACGCATATTGATGAGAGGATGAGGAGTTTACAGGAGCACCTGGACACTAGGCTAGACCAGCTAATACATCTAATGCCGGGCAATTCTGTATCCGAAAACTCTGCCGAGAAACTGGTCAATGGCCAATGTGAGCACGGGCGGCAGCCAGATCAGGACTGTGGCCAATGATCCTTGCATTAGTCATGGGACCTGCCCAGCATCATCCTGGACCCGTTACATAAACACGTTAATGGTCGGTAAGGGTTCTGCAGTCAATTTAAAGAGGTATTCCGGTTTGCACTTATTTATTTAGCGATTAGGACATTGAACCCTTTTCTAATATATATTTATTTAAAATTTTGCTTGCAGACCTTTATTATATCCACACAACAGCCTCTCCACAGAGAAAACCAAAATGGTACGGCCCATTTTCGCCCTGTAAAATGCATCCGTAGGAGAGCTGGATAGAACTCGACATGGCGTCAGTCTTGTGACCCTCATGTGTCGTGTGACCTGGCTTTGAGTTAAAGGGATTATCCAAGACTATAAAATGCCCCCTATATGCTGGGCCCCTCACAATGAATATACTTACCTGGCTCCCCGCTCCCTGGGCAGCTCCTGGTCCCCTGCTGTTAGATACCTGGACAGTTAAAGGGGTTATCCAAGACTATAAAATGCCCCTCACAATGAATATACTTACCTGGCTCCCCGCTCCCTACACCGCCGCTGCTCCTCCCAGTGCGTGGACGAAAACACCAGTGCGTGGACGAAAACATCCGATGTCGGGGGGAGGGGGAGGGGGGGGGGGGGAGAGCCAATGGCAGGTGGTGACGGGGAGGAGCCTTCCTAGGTTTGCGGGTGACGCTATGGAGGCTCGTCCCCATCACCGCCTGCCATTGGCTCTCCCCCTTTCCGCGACACCGGATGTTTTCTTCCGCATACGGGGAGAAGCAGCAGCGGTGCAGGGAGTCAGGTAAGTATATTCATTGTGAGGAGCCCCGCATATACTGACTACTAGTGTATTGGGGACCAAAACATGTGCAGTATATACAGTATGTAGAGTTGTACTACTACCTGCAGCAGCATCTGTTCAGGTCTGTGTGGAAGCAGATTATTATTATTATTATTATTTTTTTTAACACATCTTTCTTTACATCATGACAACATCACCTAGATACAGGCAGCCATTTTACAAATCGCCTAGCAACCGGTAGCCATGTAAATAGACAGTGATGTAGTTACAATAAAACCATGATTCCAGCCCTAGTCCTATTTAGTTATCACGTGTATGCGTCCTGTGTGCTGACCCAGCACATGTATGTCATGTAACACTGCTGCTTTCTGAATGTCAGGGGGTTACATAATGTGAAGAGTGTCACATGACTGGCACCATGATTCGTTTAGGCATGAATACATTACACAGGACTGATACGTGAGTACACCATTATACTACATATAGGGGTTAACTGTCTGACATAAGACGTTTTAAGTACATGTATATTAGAAAATGGTATTATTTGCTATTTTATAAACAAAAAAAAAACTGGAATACCCCTTTAATGGTGGAGACTTAAAAGGAATGGTGTACACCAAGGTAGTAATGAATGCAGAAGAAATTTCACCTGACAGCTCTCAATGGGATGTTAAAGGCAATATCCAACGTCACAAACCATCTTTTTGTTTTCTCAATTTGTATAAAATGAGAAATGAAGTAACGTAGCGGTAGGTGTTTAATTAGAAATCGCGTTCTGTTTCTACAGCTCCTATGTAACCGACGGAAAACCTACTGGGGGTCATTTTTCAAGCTGGTGTAAAGTAGAACTGGCTTAGTCGCCCATAGCAACCAATCAGATTCCACCTTTCATTTTCCAAAGGAGCTGTCAAAAATGAAAGGAGGAATCTGATTGGTTGTTATGGACAACTCAGTCTTTTCTGCTTTACACCAGTTTGAAAAATGACCCCAACTGTGTGTAGTGTGACCCGCAGTCATGTTCTCCTATTCTACCGATTGTACAAAGTAGGGAAATCTGCTGGATCGGACTGCGCAGGGTGTTTATTTCAGTCCAAAACTGCATTTTCAGGTTCTGATTTTCTTGTGTGGACCCATGCCAGAAAACTTGCCGAAAACACTCAAGACTCCTTGGACATGTATGGAGCTGTTCTTTTATGCTTCCCATTCAAAGGGAAATTCAGCGCAGATTTGGCGCCAAGACAGGGCCATACCGCTTCTGCTCCACGTGGAAAAAAAAAAGAAGCAAGTGCTGTTTCTTATTGAAATGAATAGGAGGCTGTTTGGAGCTGATTTTGAGGCGGAAATGCTCCAAAATTAGCGCCAAATGCTCGGTGGGAATTGGCCCTTACCATGGAGAGGCCTGGTTTGCACAGATGCTGTAAAAACAAACCGGTTGCAAATTTCAGATTAACAAATATTGCAAATTTGCTTAATTTTCATAGTAAATTTATCGGGACAAGAAATTGGTTGGGAAGGTGGACGCAGCCTTTATCTTCTCGATGGCATTCATCTCCCTCTAACTGTTCACCTGTGGATTCTCCATTGCTGCTTTGAACATCTGGTGTTTATTGGTGGAGATGTATTCTCATAGGTGCTGCTCATCTGTTTCATACTGTACTATATCAGTAAAAGGGTATTCCAAGATGTCCTCAGGATAGGTCATCAGTATCTGATCGGGGGGAGTCCGACACGCGGGACCCCCCCGCCGTACAGCTGTTTTGAAAAGGAGCGCCGCTGCCTACTCCCCACTCGCCAAGCACCGCACCGTACATTGTATAGCGGTAGTGCTTAGTATCCTAGCTCAGCCTTGTTCACATGTGATTGATGAACGTAGGAAAAGCTGCAAGAAGGCCACGGGACTACTGAGAGCACCGCTGCCTTCTCAAACAGCCGATCGGCGGGGTCCCTGGTGTCAGACCCTCCACCAATCAGATACTGATGAACTATCCAGAGGATAAATCATCAGTTAGAAAGTCTTAGAAAACCCCTTTAAGGGTTTGTCCTAGGGATCGACCGATATTGATTTTTTAGGGCCGATACCGATACCGATAATTTGTGAACTTTCAGGCCGATAGCCGATAATTTATACCGATATTCTGGGAATTTTCATTTTTGAAAAAAAAAATTAAATTCCCACAAATCTGCTGAAAATTAATGTTTATTGTTAATGTGTATTTTTTTTTTTTTTTGTAAATCTTTCTTTTTCATTTATATTTAATATTTTGGTGTTTTTATTTTTATTACTTTTTTTTTTTTTTTTTAACTAACTTTTAGCCCCCTTAGGGACTAGAACCCTTGTCCTATTCACCCTGATAGAGCTCTATCAGGGTGAATAGGAGCTCACACTGTCCCTGCTGCTCAGTGCTTTGTGCACAGAGCAGCATGGAGCTTACCATGACAGCCAGGGCTTCAATAGCGTCCTGGCTGCCATGGTAACCGATCGGAGCCCCAGCATTACACTGCTGGGGCTCCGATCGGAGGAGCAGGGGAGAGGGAATCCTGTGGGGGGCGCACTGCGACTGGGGTGGGGGGGGGGGGGGGGCGCACCACTGTTTAATACTGGGGGGGAGGGGGGGCGCACTGCGCCACCAATGCCTAATATTGGGGGGGAGGGGGGGCGCACTGCGCCACCAATGTCTGATACTGGGGGGCTTGGGGGGGGGGGGGGCGCACTGCGCCACCAATGAAGCTTAATCTCACATTTATTCATATACAGGAGGCGGGAGCTGCAGGATCACATAGCCGGCTCCCGACCTCTATGAGCTGTAGCTGCGATCCGCGGCACCTGAGGAGTTAACTACCGCAGATCGCAGCTACAGCTCATAGAGGTCGGGAGCCGGCTATGTGATCCTGCAGCTCCCGCCTCCTGTATATGAATAAATGTGAGATTAAGCTTCATTGGTGGTGCAGTGGCCATAGCTCCTCCCCTCCTCTTTCCCCTGTCCTCCCATTGGCTGGAGCGGCAGCAGCAGCACAGGGGGAGGAGACACTGCTCCTTCTCCCCTGTGCTGCTGCTGAGGGAACACGGAGAGCGCTGTCAGCAGCGCGATCTGTGTTCCCAGGACGTTATCGGAATATCGGCAAAATAAATGCCGATACCGATAACGTTCAAAATCCTGAATATCGGCCGATAATATCGGTAAATCCGATAATCGGTCGATCCCTAGTTTGTCCACACAGGACGTCTTTTGGTACAAGAAATCCGCGAGGAATCCACAAAAAAAAACCTGCACTAGTTACATGCGGATTTGCCACAGATTTCACCTTTGCAGTGTCCTGTCCGGGGTGGAAATTCACCGTAGAAATTGGCGTAATGCTGGTCGATTATCACACAGGATTTTTATTGATTTTTTATACACAGAATGTATACAGCATTTGTTCAAATCACATCCACTTTGCTGCTATTACAAAACGCTGTGGATTTTCCTCAGCTTTTTTGCCACGTGTGCAAACACCCCCTTAAGAGGTGTCCTCAGTACTGCATAATTGGGGTATATGCTACAGTTTGCGGATCTGTGGGAGTTGGACTGCTGGACCCCCCCACAATCCTAAGAACAAACGGGGTACAAAACAGGTAAGGCGTTTTTACTGGATCTGGCAGGGCTCAGCAAAAACGCTTCCGTTACTGATAATACAACCGTCTGCATCCGTTATAAATGGATCCAGTTGTATTATTTTTACATTGCCAAGACGGATCCATCATGAACTCCATTGAAAGTCAATGGGGACGGATCCGTTTAACTCTGACACAGTCGAAAAAACTGATCCATCCCCCATTGCCTTTAAGTGGAGTTCATGACGGATCTGTCTTGGCAATGTAAAGATAATACAACTGGATCCATTCATAACGGATGCAGACGGTTGCATTATCAGTAACGGAAGCTTCCCATGACGGAAAGAAAACCGCAGTATGCTGCGGTTTGCTCTCCGGTATGAGAACGGAATGCATTTTGGAGCACTCCGTTCTGTTCAGTTACGTTTTGTCCCCATTGACAATGAAGGGGACAAAACAGAAGCGTTTTTTTGCCGGTACTGAGACCCTATGACGGATCTCAATACTGGAAAATTTAAACGCTAGTGTGAAAGTAGCCTAATACAAGTTATGGCTATCGCTTTTACACTTTCCATATCCATCCCCCCCCCCACCAAGTTTAGATTTTAACCCTTTACTGGCCAGCCTGTTTATCGTCTTAGTGATAAAGTTTTTTTTTTTCGTCGTCACCTTCTAAGAGCTAAGACTTTTTTAATTTATCAGTAAATGCAGCCATACAAGGGCGTGTTTTTTGCAGGTCAAGTTGTAGTTTTCAATGGCACCATTTTGGGGTACTCCTAACTGGGAATGGCAAAAAACAGCATTATTGGCATTCAGTTTTTGTGTTGTAAATTTTGCGTAGTTAATTTTTCGGCATAAATAACATTAACTTTACTCTCTGGGTCAGCACGATTACTGCGATACCAAATGCACATAGTTTTTGCATTGCTGGATCCCAAGACCCATAACTTTTTCTTTTTATTGGTATAATTTTGGAATATATAACACCTTTTTTATATTTTTGTACAGCGTTCACTGTATGGGATAAGTTACATGATAATTGTGTAGTATGGGTCATTACGGACTCGGCGATACCAAATATGTAGGGGGGGGGGGGGTTGAAGGGTTTTATTTTAGCAATTTTTAAAGCTTATTTTGTCAATGGGAAAAAAAGTTGTATTTTTTAAACTTGGAATTTCTTATTTAATAAGATGTAAACTTTTTTTTAACTATTTATTAGTCTCACAAGGGGACTTTAGTAGGCGATGTTTTGATCACTTCTATTATACATTGCATTGCTTATTGTATTATACTGACATCCACCAGCAGACTTCGCCAGAGAGGCACAGCCTGCTAGATATAAACTGAAGGCTGGCCTGACCTCCATTAGGCCCTAGGCTGCCGTCCCAAAACATCGGCACCCCTTGATTTTATTTGTAACAGCTTAGATCCCACAGTCGCTATTGACCAACGCTTTTGCGTGTCCAGGCCGTTACATGTGAGAGCCAAGCCCCCACTCTGCTGCACAGGAGACCCATGCAGCGCTTACATTGGGCCACCGTAAAAAGGTGACAGCCCAGCCTAAGACCTATTAGTGACCGCTGTAAAAAGGTGTATTGGTGGTCACTAAGGGGTTAAGGGTACAGCCACACGTGCAGGTTTTTTTATGCAGTTTTTAAAGCCAAAATCAGTAATGGGAGTCTTTTATTGAACAGAAATATGCCTATATTAGGCATATTTCTGGCACAGATTGCGGCGTAAAGTTGCTTTGGGCCGCAATCTGCGACTTTTCCCGTGGGTGGGGATAGGGATGGGCCGGCAGGTCCGTCTCCTTTTACCATTTTCTAAGCCTATTTTAGGAGTAGAAAATGGTCTAAATGTAAGACAGCTTGGAAGCTGTCTTACATTTAGAAGTGGCGATGGATCCACCGAAGTCATGTAGAAGCCGGCGCCTCTTCATAACTTTGGCGACTCCACAACCAGCACAGGGGCTTATTCATAAATGACCCCTTATGTCTCTTTTTTTATTCCACTACTGGATTTGGTTTCAAAGACTGCATGAAAAAACCTGCACGTGTGACTGTACCCTTAGGGCCCCTTGACATGGGCGTCGCGGGTGAGGGCCGGATGCGTTCAGGGTGCATTGCGGGAAGCCTGTGCAAGTAGGCATGCAATTGCAGTCAGTTTTGTCTGCGATTGCGTTCCGATGTTAAGTTTTTTTCTGCGCGAGTGCAATGCGTTTTGCACGTGCGTGAGCAAAAACGGAATGTGGTACCCAGACCCGAACCCGGACTTCTTCACTGAAGTTTGGGTTTGGGTTAGGTGTTCTATTCATTTTATTATTTTCAATTATTACATGGCTATAATGCAAAATAATAGCATTCTTTAATACAGAATGCTAAGTATGATGTAATTTGAGGGTTAAATAATAATAAAAACAGAACTCGCCTCATCCACTTGAGCGCGCAGGCGGCATCGTCTTCTTTCTTCTTCTTTCAGGACCTGATGACGTAATCGCGCTCACCACATGGTGACGACAGCGCTGGTCCTGCTGAAAGAAGATAGAAGGATTACGTCATTAAAGGTCCTTTTGCAGGTCCTGAAAGCAGAAAAAAGAAGACTATGCCAGCTGCGCGATCAAGTGGATGAGGTGAGTACATTTATTTTTTATTTTTTTTTAACCCCTCAAGCCACATTTTACTAAGCATTCTGTATTAAGAATGCTATTATTTTCCCTTATAACAATGTTTTAAGGGAAAATAATACAGTGAATAGACTTTAATGGGGTCCGGGGTTGCTCATCCCTATCATCTCCTAGCAACCATGCGTGAAAATCGCACCGCATCCGCACTTGCTTGCGGATACTTGCGATTTTCACGCAGCCCCATTCATTTCTATGGGGCCTGCATTGTGTGAAAAACGCTGAATATAGAACATGCTGCACAGCCCCATTGAAGTGAATGGGTCCGGATTCAGTGCGGCGCTATGCGTTCACGTCACGCATTGCACCTGCGCGGAATTCCCGCCCGTGTGAAAGGGGCCTTAAGGCTGCAGATTTTCCATCTTCAATTCTGTGCAGCACATCCGCTCCATGTGGCCATTGAGTAACTTTGCAGATGCTTTTTTTAAAAATAAATAAATAGAAAAAAGATTTTACATATAGACAAATCACCTGTGAAAAGAGCCCAATTCTGCACATCCGCTCCCCTCATCCTCAAATACCTTCCTAGCTCCTGCGACGTCATTCTGAGGCCACACTGTAATCTCGTGCGTGCGCGTTTACTTGTCTCCTGAGCGCCCGCACGGTCTCCCTTCCCTGTAGTGGCATCAGCCTCATGGAAAGAACTGTGCATGCGCCAGCTTAAAGAAAAACAATAAAGCTGCTATAGGAGACCTCCAGTAACATGGAATCAGGTCTGTATGCATCGTCTTGCTGACAGAATCCCTTGAAACGCTCTTTACGATATAACTCTTTCACTGTTTTGGCCGCAGCGATCCAGACACGTGCAGGAAAGGAATCCATACTGTCAAAACTGGTATTGTCGGAGTGTATGTACTCTGAAATGTTCCACTATCAGTGTTTAAAGTCACGTTTTACATTTGCATTGAAGGGGTTTTCTGATTTGTCTGCGTGTGAATCTTCTCCAAACTCGCTCCACCAAGGTCCACTGTGTCGAAACTACCGGATTTGGATCTATTCCCGATAACAAACAGGGACTTTGTACCATCAGCAGTTTCCTGATACATGGTTCACATTCCAGTAATTTTCCCTCAAGCTGGCATGCTTCACTTTCAGATTGTGTTAACCGCCATATGGTACGGTATTGCTTATTTTTATATATATATATATAATGAAGAAAATTGGACTGCACTCCAGACGGTTCCTTTAGTAAAACGGGTGGTGTTTTATTCACACATGTGGTAGCAGCATAGAAGCGACGTTTCGGCTCAACATGAGCCTTTCTCAAGCTTGAGAAAGGCTCATGTTGAGCCGAAACGTCGCTTCTATGCTGCTACCACATGTGTGAATAAAACACCACCTGTTTTACTAAAGGAACCGTCTGGAGTGCAGTCCAATTTACTTCATTATTTTCAAGTGGGTAAGATCCAGTTACTGTACTTGGACCTTGCACCCGCCTGCAATTGCTTCAAAGGTGGTGCTGCCAGTAGTTTTTTTTCTATATAAATATATATATATATATATATGTATATGTGAGGTCACATCCATCGGTCACATGACCTTTCTGCCGCTTAGTTCCTTTCAAGTGAATGGGATTGAGCTGCAATACCAAGCACCACCACTATACAATGTATGGAGCTATGACTGGTACACTATAAAGAGACTGCAGCTCCCGTTAGATCGTCAGGGGTGCCGGGAGTTGGACCCCCCACCGGTTTGGTATTGATGACTTATCTGGATAGTTCAGCAATTTTAACCTCCTGGAAAGCCCTTTTCTTTATCAGTTTGCTTGTATCCCCATATGCATGTTAGATCAGTGTTTCCCAAGCAGTGTGCCTCCAGCTGTTGCAAAACTACAACTCCCAGCATGCCCGCACAACCAAAGACTGTCCGGGCATGCTGGGAGTTGTAGTTTTGCAACAGCTGGAGGCACACTGGTTAGGAAACACTGTGTTAGACTATCGGGGGTCTGGATGATGCTAGTCTTCCTTTCTGAAGTCCATGCATACTCTGGTGGCCGTAGATGTGACCAAGCATGTACAGTTTGGTGGGGTTTGACCACATCGCAGAGACTCGTCAGTGCACTGCACGTCGGCTTATTCACATTGTATTGCTCCTTTATTTTATCATATTTATTCTTGGATCTTTCATCTAATACAGACATTTTGCAAATCTGAGAAGCAGACGGCTCCACTGTTATTTGTTCTTTGTGTTTGCGATGAACGTCCAGTCAACGACCATGTAAATGGTATTTACGTCAGCACCTATGGGTGACGATCACCTGCTGTTTATTTTCCTCAATGCTTTGACTGCCTTTCAGATCTGTTCTGTTAACCAAGAGCCGTCATCTGTGACCACCACTTAACTTCAGTATCATTTGGGTGTCTGAGGTCTATGAGCCGGAGATTGCTGAACACATGCTGAGGAAAATGAGCCTTGGGGCCTATGCACACGACCAAATGTATTTTGCGGTCCATAAAATACAGATGACATCTGTTTGTTTTGCTGATCCATTGTACCAAGGCCTAGCCATATCCGCGAAACGGACAAGAATAGGACATGTTCTATCCCTTTTGTGGAGCAGACCTACGGAAACGGAATGCACACAAAGTAATTTCAGTTTTGTTCTTGCGGCAGCACGGCAAACATGCAGAGAGGCGGACGGAATAACAATTACGACATTTCGTACCCTCCGAAACAGCCTGCCAGAGAAGACTGCTGCTAGTGTGAAAGTGACCTAATACAGGCATTACTTTTCCTTATTCTGAGGGTCAGGCCTCTAAAAAAAACTCACATTGACTCCTGTCTTGACTTCTAAAGTCTTTGGTCCACCCTGCTTTATTCATTTTCAGAGGTGTCACATGCATCCACTGGTGTACTTACCATGGAGTCAACACGACTACTATGAACGCTTTCCCCTGTGTCGACCTAGATCCATGGTATTTCCTGCAGTCACCACTAGGAGGAGCTCAGTACAACGATATGTACAACTTCCATTCAATTCTCTAGTGGCGGCCCCAGGCAGCCGTTTTATCGTGTACTGATGGGAAGCAGGCAATTTATATCTATAGGGACAGTTGTCTGGTGTAGATACGTAGAGAAATATAGTGTTCAGAAAGAGCACCTCTAAAGTGAATTTTTTATTTTTTTTGTACACTTAAACTATATCATCCTTACAAATCTCCTAGGGGGTGGGGGGGGGGGGGGGGACATTCTAAAGTTTTGTTATGGGGACATATGAGAACTGTGCACCCTCCTACATGCATCCATAATTCTTTCTTGCTCTTGACTATCACTCCTGATAAAATGTCTTGTTTGTCTTCAGTATTCAGCTGGGAACGGCCACATCTGCTGTTTATTCCAAAAGAAGATAAGTAGAGTAAAATAGGAAACCTATGGGAAAGGTAATGCAAAAGAACAGAGCTTATCTTATCCAATATTGTGTAATAAGGAAGGAAAATCAAGCAGTGAGGCCAATAGTCACCTATCATACCCCCCCCCCCCCCCAGAACCACACATATCTAAACACCTATGATAGACACCATTAGCGCTTCCATAGAGGCAGAAGAGTCTTCTGTGAGATGCAACCTGCTGAGCTCCAAGAGTAGAGCACTGTGTAACATTTCTCCCTCAGGCAAAAGCATAGGGGGACTTTTAGTGGATGCTGGTAACTTAGAACAGACACGGAAAGAAAATACATTCGTGTGCGTGAGCCCTAAGACTGATCCCTCGGAAGCAAAGTCGAAGCAAAGTTCGGTTTCAAGTTTTAAAGTGGTTTTCCATTAAAAAAAAATCAATAACCGCAGTTATTCAGCGAAGTCATCGGCGCCCATACATTCTAATACAGTACAGAGACGGATCTCCGTACAGCATTAATGCAAAGTTTTGAGCAACACGACTTCGAATGTAACATCTGAAACTCGCTTCGCTCATCTCTAAATACTTCCATACATATATCATCTGATGGAGCATGCCAAGTTTTTTTTCTGTTGAATTAGTGGAGTCTAGCAAAAAAATGCTTATACCTCTCTTCGATATCATACAGAGGTACAGTAAAGGCCTCATACAATTCTATATGTGGGCGAGAGCTCCGTACAAACTGAGCCATCGTACAACTATGTGTGTTAGGCCTAAATTTAAAGAAGCACTCCAGTGCTTAATTATTTATTTATTATTATTTTCTATATATTATTTGTTACATCCTTACTCTCTCCTGTGTGACTGACTTCCTGTGAACTACAGGATAGAAGAGAAAAAGAACCAGCGCCCCATAGTGTAAAACCGTATCTTAAAGGTCTAGCTGTACAAGTATAAGTGCGCTTACAAGATATAGAATAAAATAAGCATAAGATATCCACGAAGAAAGCCCAGGGAATGGCGTTCCACGTGCAGTCTGGAAGTAGGCTGCGCATCCCTCTGTGCGACCCCCAGATGGTGATCCCAATTGAAGATTATGAAGATAATGGGTAATAACCGATTCGGGACGCTGACGTTCCAAGGTAAAATGACTATTCACAAAAAGGTAAAAAGCACAATGCCATTTGTGGGTCTGTCAGCTTCCTCCAGTGCAGATAAGAGAAGGTTAAAACTGCAGGTATATATACATATACTATGAAGGTACAATAAATTGCAAATAGCGAATTTGCAGGCAAAATAGACAATAAATACTAAATTTAAGTTCAGCATGAAGGTGCAATTAGTACAGGAACGAATTCAGTCAGAAATATATAAATTATTATAGTTTATAGAGATGAAAAAACTCATAAAATATAACAGGAATGAAATAAGTGAGTGAAAAGAAATGCTGGATATGTGGCAGACGGACTTGTGGAAGAAGAGGAAATACGGTGATGACATTGCTGGGGCAATATTCAAGTTGGAGACCAAAAGGAATCGCAGAAACAATAGTGATGGGGGGGGGGTATCAAGATGAGAATAATAAAAAGTAATTAAATCTGGCAACTAAAATGTAATGTTGATAAGTGCAAGATAATGTACCTGGGGTGTAAAAACCCAAGAGCAGAATATAAAATCAGTGATACAGTCCTAACCTCAGTATCTGAGGAAAGGGATATAGGGGTCATTATTTCAGAAGACTTAAAGGTATGCAGACCATGTCATAGAGCAGCAGGAAATGCTAGCAGAATGCTTGGGTGTATAGGGAGAGGCATTACCAGTAGAAAGAGGGAGGTGCTCATGTCGCTGTACAGAGCACTAGTGAGACCTCATTTGGAGTATTGTGCGCAGTACTGGAGACCATATCTCCAGAAGGATATTGATACTTTGGAGAGAGTTCAGAGAAGAGCTACTAAACTGGTACATGGATTGCAGCATAAAACTTACCAGGAAAGATTACAGGACCTTAACATGTATAGCTTGGAGGAAAGATGAGACAGAGGGGATATGATAGAAACTTTTAAATACATAAAGGGAATCAACAAGGTAAAAGAGGAGAGAATATTTAAAAGAAGAAAAACTGCTACAAGAGGACATAGTTTTAAATTAGAGGGGCAAAGGTTTAAAAGTAATATCAGGAAGTATTACTTTACTGAGAGAGTAGTGGATGCATGGAATAGCCTTCCTGCAGAAGTGGTAGCTGCAAATACAGTGGAGGAGTTTAAGCATGCATGGGATAGGCATAAGGCCATCCTTCATATAAGATAGGGCCAGGGGCTATCCATAGTACTCAGTATATTGGGCAGACTAGATGGGCCGAATGGTTCTTATCTGCCGACACATTCTATGTTTCTATATAAAACATAAAATAAAAAAGTGATAAAAGGTATTAGACCTGTTGAAAACAGAGAACAACAATAAAAATTATTATTATAGTTGGGAAGCAAGTGCTCCCTAAAAAGCACACAAAAAAATACATAAAATTGTATGTGTGCGAATCACAGAACAAGACAATGACAAGGTATAGTCACTATGACAAATACAGGGGGGTACCAGTCCTTTATTTGATGTATTCAATCACTTCAATCAAACCACTGGGATGAAGATTATTCAACTTGTAGATTCTCGATTATTGTAATTAGTGTTGAGCAAAGTGAGCTTCGGATGCTTCCTCCATAATCGCTTAGTTCAAAACTTGGGAATAATATTATACAGAGATCCACCTCTTTACAGCATTAAAATATATGGGCTCCGATGAGCCAAAGTATGTTATTTGCAGAGTTGTGCTTGGCTTTGTTAAATAACTTCAGTAGTTGATTTTTAAAGTGGAAAACCACTATGAAACTTGAAACCGAACTCTGCTTCAGGTCCAACTAGTACCTTGGAACCGAAGCCAAGTTTGGTTTCAAGTTTTAAAGTGGTTTTCCACTTTAAAAATCAACTACCAAAGTTATTGTCACGGATGGTGTAACAGAAAACAAGAAGTTACAAATAAGGATCCGACTGGCTTGATCCGAAACTAAGGAACAAAAGGGTGACCCCTATTTAAGCCCTGAAACTCTCCCTGTCTTCTCAGCCCATGCAAAGATCTCTATGATAGAAAATTGCTTGCCCTCGTGCCTCGACTGTATGACACTTGAACACCCTATAATAGTGAGGGGACACGACCACCGGTTCCCTACACTTAGAACAGACTTATCTGTAGAAGCTTCAGTAGTAGCATCCAGCATGTACACACTCCAGGAAGTTGTATAAACTGCAAAGTGATGCAGTATGGGAGGGGATTTAAAAGGATGCAATCAGTGCAACTACATGACAGCTGAGTGAGGCTAACGAGATGAGAAAACGAAAGCAAAACAAAAGGAACCTCAAGCAGGAGGTTCTGAAGAACGTCTGTCAGAGCTTCTCAGATGTCTGGCGGTGACAGTTATTCAACGAAGTCACGCGCGACTTTGCGAATAACGTCCTTCTCCTTATCGGAGCCCATACATTTTAATACTGTATGGAGAAGAATCTCCGTACAATATTATTCTGAAGTTTTGAACGAAGCGTCTTCGTATAAAGCTTGCTTCCCTCAACCCTAGTTCTAATGGGATGGCACCTGTTCTAAAATAAAAACTTTTAAAAGATATGGATCATTGCTAGGTAATGTTGCAAAATGGCGGGATACACTGTGGTCTATTTTTTTTTTTATGTTTAAAGGGGTTTTCCAGGAATAAGGAAAATAAAAATACTTAATTATTACTTTATTATAAATATATTCCCAAATACCTTTTATTAGTTATAATAGCTCATTTTGTCTGGGGAGCAGCCATAAGGAGAAATAAAATGGCCGCTGTACTATTAGTACACATAAAACCTGTCCTAATCCCACAGCAAGACAAGTTAGATCCTGAATACAGTTAAGTAAGATCTTCAGCTGAATCTCTGTTGGAATGAAGGAGACATGAAGTACAGACAGAAGGGTGTGGGTGACGCTAATGAGCAGCAGCACTTGTATGCAGTCTCTATTACCACAACCCCACATTACCACAGTCTGTCCTGTCCATCCTCTCCGTACTTCATGTCTCCTCATGGACTCCATTACCACAGAGATTCAGTTGAAGATCTTATCAGCTGTATATTAAGGATCATAATCCGTGACAAGTAGAGCAGAGATGGGGCACCTCTTTAGCTCAGTGTTGTGAAGTAACTTGTCCTGCTGTGTGATTAGGAAAGTTTTATGTTTACTAATAGGACAGCGGCCATTTTATTTCTCCTAAGGATTGCTCCCTAGACAAAACATTATAACTAATTAAAGGTATTTGGGAATATATTTATAATAAAGTAATATTTAAGTATTTTCTTAATTCCCAGAGAACACCTTCAATGCTTAAACAATGAGTATTGAGGTGTGACTGTACAGTTTGTATGGTGCTTCCAACATATTGTAGCCTGCAAGGGCATTGTAACATATAAATGTCATAGTCATTGGCACAAGTAAAATATTGGGAAATCAGAAGTCTTTCTGTAGTGACAAAGAAATTAAAAGAGGTATGGGCATGTGCTATAGTGGCACCGCATAAACAGTGGACTCCACCATGTTTAAAGTTGCCTGGTTGGTCTGCAGGAGTGGAGAGCACAGATTGGCTGGTAATTTCTTTTACACCACTAGGTGGCACTATATTCTTAAGGTTTTATCCCCTTCTGAGTGTAAGTTTTGATTTGGGGGGAACGA